>NW_027181936.1:0-31813 GCF_029961685.1 Aristolochia californica | reverse complement strand
ATACATGAACTCTAAAATTTTCATTTTGTTATGCCTTATATTTTTTTTGTTTAGGAGAAAAAATGGGAGAGAGAAAACTCAAGTTTGGATCTGAAAACAAATTTGAACATCCAAAATGGAAATGCACAAACGCTGAGAGAGGTAGTACCAAAAAGTATCTGTGATTTTCAAGTATAGGCAAAAAGTGGGTTGTTTGGCCTTGTAAATATCCAACCACTTGAGAATTTGATTTTTTCTACTCTTTGAAAATTTTGGATCATTAGGTCCACTTGCATCCTCAACATGTTTCTGGCATGCATATCCACCACACTTAATGCAGGTTGGGATCAGTTAGAGGTCCTTTTCCTATAAAATCTCTACAGGCTTATTATTAGGGGTTGTACTAGAGGAATTTCCCAAGCATGGATAAAAAAACCTTGGAGTCCATTTTTAGTATGTGAAATAATTTTCAATTTTTTTTTTCATTCTTGAACTCTAAAACTTTCATTTTGTTATGCCTTATATCTTTTTTGTTTACTCCAAAAAATGGGAGAGAGAAAACTCAAGTTGGGATCTGAAAACAAATTTGAACATCCAAAATGGAAATGCACAAATGCTGAGAGAGGTAGTTCAGAAAAGTATCTGTGATTTTTAAGGATAGGCAAAAAGGGAGTTGTTTGGCCTTGTAAATATGCAACCACTTGAGAATTTGATTTTTTCTACTCCTTGAAATTTTTGGATCATTAGGTCAACTTGCATCCTCAACATGATTCTGGCATGCATATCTACCACACTTAAAGCATGTTGGGATCAGTTAGAGGTCCCTTTCCTATAAAATTCCACCAAGCGTATTATTAGGGGTTGTACTAGTGGAATTTCCCAAACATGGATAACAAAACCTTGGAGTTCATTTTTAGCGAGTGAAATAATTTTCAAATTTTTTTTGCATACATGAACTCTTAAATTTTTATTTTTTTAGGCCTTATATATCTGTTTTGTTTAGGAGACAAAAAGGGTGAGTGAAAACTCAAGTTTGGATCTGAAAACAAATTTGATCATCCAAAATGGAAATGCACAAATGCTGAGAGAGTTAGTTCCAAAAAGTATCCGTGATTTTGAAGGATAGGCAAAAAGTGGGTTGTTTGGCTCTGGTAAATATCCAACCACTTGAGAATTTGATTTTTTCTACTCCTTGAAAATTTTGGATCATTAGGTCCACTTGCATTCTCAACATGTTTCTGGCATGCATATCCACCACACTTAATGCATGATGGGATTAGTTAGAGGTCCCTTTCCTATAAAATCCCACCAAGCTTATTATTAGGGGTTGTACTTGTGGAATTACCTAAACATGGAGAACAAAACCATGGAATCCATTTTTAGTGCGTGAAATAATTTTCAAATTTTTTTTGCATACATGAACTCTAAAATTTTCATTTTGTTATGCCTTATATCTTTTTTGTTTAGGAGAAAAAAAGGGAGAGTGAAAACTCAAGTTTGGATCTGAAAACAAATTTGAACATCCAAAATGGAAATACACAAATGCTGAGAGAGATAGTTCCAAAAAGTATCTGTGATTTTTAAGGATAGGCAAAAAGTGGGTTGTTTGGCCCTGGTAAATATCCAACCACTTGAGAATTTGATTTTTTCTACTCCTTGAAAATTTTGGATCGATAGGTTCATTTGCATTCTCAACATGTTTCTGGCATGCATATCCACCACACTTAATGCATGTTGGGATTAGTTAGAGGTCCCTTTCCTATAAAATCCCACCGAGCTTAATATTAGGGGTTGTACTAAGGGAATTTCCCAAGCAAGGATAACAAAACCTTGGAGTCCATTTTTAGTGTGTGAAATAATTTTCAAATTTTTTTTGCATACATGAACTCTAAAATTTTCATTTTGTTATGCCTTATATTTTTTTTGTTTAGGAGAAAAAATGGGAGAGAGAAAACTCAAGTTTGGATCTGAAAACAAATTTGAACATCCAAAATGGAAATGCACAAACGCTGAGAGAGGTAGTACCAAAAAGTATCTGTGATTTTCAAGTATAGGCAAAAAGTGGGTTGTTTGGCCTTGTAAATATCCAACCACTTGAGAATTTGATTTTTTCTACTCTTTGAAAATTTTGGATCATTAGGTCCACTTGCATCCTCAACATGTTTCTGGCATGCATATCCACCACACTTAATGCAGGTTGGGATCAGTTAGAGGTCCTTTTCCTATAAAATCTCTACAGGCTTATTATTAGGGGTTGTACTAGAGGAATTTCCCAAGCATGGATAAAAAAACCTTGGAGTCCATTTTTAGTATGTGAAATAATTTTCAATTTTTTTTTTCATTCTTGAACTCTAAAACTTTCATTTTGTTATGCCTTATATCTTTTTTGTTTACTCCAAAAAATGGGAGAGAGAAAACTCAAGTTGGGATCTGAAAACAAATTTGAACATCCAAAATGGAAATGCACAAATGCTGAGAGAGGTAGTTCAGAAAAGTATCTGTGATTTTTAAGGATAGGCAAAAAGGGAGTTGTTTGGCCTTGTAAATATGCAACCACTTGAGAATTTGATTTTTTCTACTCCTTGAAATTTTTGGATCATTAGGTCAACTTGCATCCTCAACATGATTCTGGCATGCATATCTACCACACTTAAAGCATGTTGGGATCAGTTAGAGGTCCCTTTCCTATAAAATTCCACCAAGCGTATTATTAGGGGTTGTACTAGTGGAATTTCCCAAACATGGATAACAAAACCTTGGAGTTCATTTTTAGCGAGTGAAATAATTTTCAAATTTTTTTTGCATACATGAACTCTTAAATTTTTATTTTTTTAGGCCTTATATATCTGTTTTGTTTAGGAGACAAAAAGGGTGAGTGAAAACTCAAGTTTGGATCTGAAAACAAATTTGATCATCCAAAATGGAAATGCACAAATGCTGAGAGAGTTAGTTCCAAAAAGTATCCGTGATTTTGAAGGATAGGCAAAAAGTGGGTTGTTTGGCTCTGGTAAATATCCAACCACTTGAGAATTTGATTTTTTCTACTCCTTGAAAATTTTGGATCATTAGGTCCACTTGCATTCTCAACATGTTTCTGGCATGCATATCCACCACACTTAATGCATGATGGGATTAGTTAGAGGTCCCTTTCCTATAAAATCCCACCAAGCTTATTATTAGGGGTTGTACTTGTGGAATTACCTAAACATGGAGAACAAAACCATGGAATCCATTTTTAGTGCGTGAAATAATTTTCAAATTTTTTTTGCATACATGAACTCTAAAATTTTCATTTTGTTATGCCTTATATCTTTTTTGTTTAGGAGAAAAAAAGGGAGAGTGAAAACTCAAGTTTGGATCTGAAAACAAATTTGAACATCCAAAATGGAAATACACAAATGCTGAGAGAGATAGTTCCAAAAAGTATCTGTGATTTTTAAGGATAGGCAAAAAGTGGGTTGTTTGGCCCTGGTAAATATCCAACCACTTGAGAATTTGATTTTTTCTACTCCTTGAAAATTTTGGATCGATAGGTTCATTTGCATTCTCAACATGTTTCTGGCATGCATATCCACCACACTTAATGCATGTTGGGATTAGTTAGAGGTCCCTTTCCTATAAAATCCCACCGAGCTTAATATTAGGGGTTGTACTAAGGGAATTTCCCAAGCAAGGATAACAAAACCTTGGAGTCCATTTTTAGTGTGTGAAATAATTTTCAAATTTTTTTTGCATACATGAACTCTAAAATTTTCATTTTGTTATGCCTTATATTTTTTTTGTTTAGGAGAAAAAATGGGAGAGAGAAAACTCAAGTTTGGATCTGAAAACAAATTTGAACATCCAAAATGGAAATGCACAAACGCTGAGAGAGGTAGTACCAAAAAGTATCTGTGATTTTCAAGTATAGGCAAAAAGTGGGTTGTTTGGCCTTGTAAATATCCAACCACTTGAGAATTTGATTTTTTCTACTCTTTGAAAATTTTGGATCATTAGGTCCACTTGCATCCTCAACATGTTTCTGGCATGCATATCCACCACACTTAATGCAGGTTGGGATCAGTTAGAGGTCCTTTTCCTATAAAATCTCTACAGGCTTATTATTAGGGGTTGTACTAGAGGAATTTCCCAAGCATGGATAAAAAAACCTTGGAGTCCATTTTTAGTATGTGAAATAATTTTCAATTTTTTTTTTCATTCTTGAACTCTAAAACTTTCATTTTGTTATGCCTTATATCTTTTTTGTTTACTCCAAAAAATGGGAGAGAGAAAACTCAAGTTGGGATCTGAAAACAAATTTGAACATCCAAAATGGAAATGCACAAATGCTGAGAGAGGTAGTTCAGAAAAGTATCTGTGATTTTTAAGGATAGGCAAAAAGGGAGTTGTTTGGCCTTGTAAATATGCAACCACTTGAGAATTTGATTTTTTCTACTCCTTGAAATTTTTGGATCATTAGGTCAACTTGCATCCTCAACATGATTCTGGCATGCATATCTACCACACTTAAAGCATGTTGGGATCAGTTAGAGGTCCCTTTCCTATAAAATTCCACCAAGCGTATTATTAGGGGTTGTACTAGTGGAATTTCCCAAACATGGATAACAAAACCTTGGAGTTCATTTTTAGCGAGTGAAATAATTTTCAAATTTTTTTTGCATACATGAACTCTTAAATTTTTATTTTTTTAGGCCTTATATATCTGTTTTGTTTAGGAGACAAAAAGGGTGAGTGAAAACTCAAGTTTGGATCTGAAAACAAATTTGATCATCCAAAATGGAAATGCACAAATGCTGAGAGAGTTAGTTCCAAAAAGTATCCGTGATTTTGAAGGATAGGCAAAAAGTGGGTTGTTTGGCTCTGGTAAATATCCAACCACTTGAGAATTTGATTTTTTCTACTCCTTGAAAATTTTGGATCATTAGGTCCACTTGCATTCTCAACATGTTTCTGGCATGCATATCCACCACACTTAATGCATGATGGGATTAGTTAGAGGTCCCTTTCCTATAAAATCCCACCAAGCTTATTATTAGGGGTTGTACTTGTGGAATTACCTAAACATGGAGAACAAAACCATGGAATCCATTTTTAGTGCGTGAAATAATTTTCAAATTTTTTTTGCATACATGAACTCTAAAATTTTCATTTTGTTATGCCTTATATCTTTTTTGTTTAGGAGAAAAAAAGGGAGAGTGAAAACTCAAGTTTGGATCTGAAAACAAATTTGAACATCCAAAATGGAAATACACAAATGCTGAGAGAGATAGTTCCAAAAAGTATCTGTGATTTTTAAGGATAGGCAAAAAGTGGGTTGTTTGGCCCTGGTAAATATCCAACCACTTGAGAATTTGATTTTTTCTACTCCTTGAAAATTTTGGATCGATAGGTTCATTTGCATTCTCAACATGTTTCTGGCATGCATATCCACCACACTTAATGCATGTTGGGATTAGTTAGAGGTCCCTTTCCTATAAAATCCCACCGAGCTTAATATTAGGGGTTGTACTAAGGGAATTTCCCAAGCAAGGATAACAAAACCTTGGAGTCCATTTTTAGTGTGTGAAATAATTTTCAAATTTTTTTTGCATACATGAACTCTAAAATTTTCATTTTGTTATGCCTTATATTTTTTTTGTTTAGGAGAAAAAATGGGAGAGAGAAAACTCAAGTTTGGATCTGAAAACAAATTTGAACATCCAAAATGGAAATGCACAAACGCTGAGAGAGGTAGTACCAAAAAGTATCTGTGATTTTCAAGTATAGGCAAAAAGTGGGTTGTTTGGCCTTGTAAATATCCAACCACTTGAGAATTTGATTTTTTCTACTCTTTGAAAATTTTGGATCATTAGGTCCACTTGCATCCTCAACATGTTTCTGGCATGCATATCCACCACACTTAATGCAGGTTGGGATCAGTTAGAGGTCCTTTTCCTATAAAATCTCTACAGGCTTATTATTAGGGGTTGTACTAGAGGAATTTCCCAAGCATGGATAAAAAAACCTTGGAGTCCATTTTTAGTATGTGAAATAATTTTCAATTTTTTTTTTCATTCTTGAACTCTAAAACTTTCATTTTGTTATGCCTTATATCTTTTTTGTTTACTCCAAAAAATGGGAGAGAGAAAACTCAAGTTGGGATCTGAAAACAAATTTGAACATCCAAAATGGAAATGCACAAATGCTGAGAGAGGTAGTTCAGAAAAGTATCTGTGATTTTTAAGGATAGGCAAAAAGGGAGTTGTTTGGCCTTGTAAATATGCAACCACTTGAGAATTTGATTTTTTCTACTCCTTGAAATTTTTGGATCATTAGGTCAACTTGCATCCTCAACATGATTCTGGCATGCATATCTACCACACTTAAAGCATGTTGGGATCAGTTAGAGGTCCCTTTCCTATAAAATTCCACCAAGCGTATTATTAGGGGTTGTACTAGTGGAATTTCCCAAACATGGATAACAAAACCTTGGAGTTCATTTTTAGCGAGTGAAATAATTTTCAAATTTTTTTTGCATACATGAACTCTTAAATTTTTATTTTTTTAGGCCTTATATATCTGTTTTGTTTAGGAGACAAAAAGGGTGAGTGAAAACTCAAGTTTGGATCTGAAAACAAATTTGATCATCCAAAATGGAAATGCACAAATGCTGAGAGAGTTAGTTCCAAAAAGTATCCGTGATTTTGAAGGATAGGCAAAAAGTGGGTTGTTTGGCTCTGGTAAATATCCAACCACTTGAGAATTTGATTTTTTCTACTCCTTGAAAATTTTGGATCATTAGGTCCACTTGCATTCTCAACATGTTTCTGGCATGCATATCCACCACACTTAATGCATGATGGGATTAGTTAGAGGTCCCTTTCCTATAAAATCCCACCAAGCTTATTATTAGGGGTTGTACTTGTGGAATTACCTAAACATGGAGAACAAAACCATGGAATCCATTTTTAGTGCGTGAAATAATTTTCAAATTTTTTTTGCATACATGAACTCTAAAATTTTCATTTTGTTATGCCTTATATCTTTTTTGTTTAGGAGAAAAAAAGGGAGAGTGAAAACTCAAGTTTGGATCTGAAAACAAATTTGAACATCCAAAATGGAAATACACAAATGCTGAGAGAGATAGTTCCAAAAAGTATCTGTGATTTTTAAGGATAGGCAAAAAGTGGGTTGTTTGGCCCTGGTAAATATCCAACCACTTGAGAATTTGATTTTTTCTACTCCTTGAAAATTTTGGATCGATAGGTTCATTTGCATTCTCAACATGTTTCTGGCATGCATATCCACCACACTTAATGCATGTTGGGATTAGTTAGAGGTCCCTTTCCTATAAAATCCCACCGAGCTTAATATTAGGGGTTGTACTAAGGGAATTTCCCAAGCAAGGATAACAAAACCTTGGAGTCCATTTTTAGTGTGTGAAATAATTTTCAAATTTTTTTTGCATACATGAACTCTAAAATTTTCATTTTGTTATGCCTTATATTTTTTTTGTTTAGGAGAAAAAATGGGAGAGAGAAAACTCAAGTTTGGATCTGAAAACAAATTTGAACATCCAAAATGGAAATGCACAAACGCTGAGAGAGGTAGTACCAAAAAGTATCTGTGATTTTCAAGTATAGGCAAAAAGTGGGTTGTTTGGCCTTGTAAATATCCAACCACTTGAGAATTTGATTTTTTCTACTCTTTGAAAATTTTGGATCATTAGGTCCACTTGCATCCTCAACATGTTTCTGGCATGCATATCCACCACACTTAATGCAGGTTGGGATCAGTTAGAGGTCCTTTTCCTATAAAATCTCTACAGGCTTATTATTAGGGGTTGTACTAGAGGAATTTCCCAAGCATGGATAAAAAAACCTTGGAGTCCATTTTTAGTATGTGAAATAATTTTCAATTTTTTTTTTCATTCTTGAACTCTAAAACTTTCATTTTGTTATGCCTTATATCTTTTTTGTTTACTCCAAAAAATGGGAGAGAGAAAACTCAAGTTGGGATCTGAAAACAAATTTGAACATCCAAAATGGAAATGCACAAATGCTGAGAGAGGTAGTTCAGAAAAGTATCTGTGATTTTTAAGGATAGGCAAAAAGGGAGTTGTTTGGCCTTGTAAATATGCAACCACTTGAGAATTTGATTTTTTCTACTCCTTGAAATTTTTGGATCATTAGGTCAACTTGCATCCTCAACATGATTCTGGCATGCATATCTACCACACTTAAAGCATGTTGGGATCAGTTAGAGGTCCCTTTCCTATAAAATTCCACCAAGCGTATTATTAGGGGTTGTACTAGTGGAATTTCCCAAACATGGATAACAAAACCTTGGAGTTCATTTTTAGCGAGTGAAATAATTTTCAAATTTTTTTTGCATACATGAACTCTTAAATTTTTATTTTTTTAGGCCTTATATATCTGTTTTGTTTAGGAGACAAAAAGGGTGAGTGAAAACTCAAGTTTGGATCTGAAAACAAATTTGATCATCCAAAATGGAAATGCACAAATGCTGAGAGAGTTAGTTCCAAAAAGTATCCGTGATTTTGAAGGATAGGCAAAAAGTGGGTTGTTTGGCTCTGGTAAATATCCAACCACTTGAGAATTTGATTTTTTCTACTCCTTGAAAATTTTGGATCATTAGGTCCACTTGCATTCTCAACATGTTTCTGGCATGCATATCCACCACACTTAATGCATGATGGGATTAGTTAGAGGTCCCTTTCCTATAAAATCCCACCAAGCTTATTATTAGGGGTTGTACTTGTGGAATTACCTAAACATGGAGAACAAAACCATGGAATCCATTTTTAGTGCGTGAAATAATTTTCAAATTTTTTTTGCATACATGAACTCTAAAATTTTCATTTTGTTATGCCTTATATCTTTTTTGTTTAGGAGAAAAAAAGGGAGAGTGAAAACTCAAGTTTGGATCTGAAAACAAATTTGAACATCCAAAATGGAAATACACAAATGCTGAGAGAGATAGTTCCAAAAAGTATCTGTGATTTTTAAGGATAGGCAAAAAGTGGGTTGTTTGGCCCTGGTAAATATCCAACCACTTGAGAATTTGATTTTTTCTACTCCTTGAAAATTTTGGATCGATAGGTTCATTTGCATTCTCAACATGTTTCTGGCATGCATATCCACCACACTTAATGCATGTTGGGATTAGTTAGAGGTCCCTTTCCTATAAAATCCCACCGAGCTTAATATTAGGGGTTGTACTAAGGGAATTTCCCAAGCAAGGATAACAAAACCTTGGAGTCCATTTTTAGTGTGTGAAATAATTTTCAAATTTTTTTTGCATACATGAACTCTAAAATTTTCATTTTGTTATGCCTTATATTTTTTTTGTTTAGGAGAAAAAATGGGAGAGAGAAAACTCAAGTTTGGATCTGAAAACAAATTTGAACATCCAAAATGGAAATGCACAAACGCTGAGAGAGGTAGTACCAAAAAGTATCTGTGATTTTCAAGTATAGGCAAAAAGTGGGTTGTTTGGCCTTGTAAATATCCAACCACTTGAGAATTTGATTTTTTCTACTCTTTGAAAATTTTGGATCATTAGGTCCACTTGCATCCTCAACATGTTTCTGGCATGCATATCCACCACACTTAATGCAGGTTGGGATCAGTTAGAGGTCCTTTTCCTATAAAATCTCTACAGGCTTATTATTAGGGGTTGTACTAGAGGAATTTCCCAAGCATGGATAAAAAAACCTTGGAGTCCATTTTTAGTATGTGAAATAATTTTCAATTTTTTTTTTCATTCTTGAACTCTAAAACTTTCATTTTGTTATGCCTTATATCTTTTTTGTTTACTCCAAAAAATGGGAGAGAGAAAACTCAAGTTGGGATCTGAAAACAAATTTGAACATCCAAAATGGAAATGCACAAATGCTGAGAGAGGTAGTTCAGAAAAGTATCTGTGATTTTTAAGGATAGGCAAAAAGGGAGTTGTTTGGCCTTGTAAATATGCAACCACTTGAGAATTTGATTTTTTCTACTCCTTGAAATTTTTGGATCATTAGGTCAACTTGCATCCTCAACATGATTCTGGCATGCATATCTACCACACTTAAAGCATGTTGGGATCAGTTAGAGGTCCCTTTCCTATAAAATTCCACCAAGCGTATTATTAGGGGTTGTACTAGTGGAATTTCCCAAACATGGATAACAAAACCTTGGAGTTCATTTTTAGCGAGTGAAATAATTTTCAAATTTTTTTTGCATACATGAACTCTTAAATTTTTATTTTTTTAGGCCTTATATATCTGTTTTGTTTAGGAGACAAAAAGGGTGAGTGAAAACTCAAGTTTGGATCTGAAAACAAATTTGATCATCCAAAATGGAAATGCACAAATGCTGAGAGAGTTAGTTCCAAAAAGTATCCGTGATTTTGAAGGATAGGCAAAAAGTGGGTTGTTTGGCTCTGGTAAATATCCAACCACTTGAGAATTTGATTTTTTCTACTCCTTGAAAATTTTGGATCATTAGGTCCACTTGCATTCTCAACATGTTTCTGGCATGCATATCCACCACACTTAATGCATGATGGGATTAGTTAGAGGTCCCTTTCCTATAAAATCCCACCAAGCTTATTATTAGGGGTTGTACTTGTGGAATTACCTAAACATGGAGAACAAAACCATGGAATCCATTTTTAGTGCGTGAAATAATTTTCAAATTTTTTTTGCATACATGAACTCTAAAATTTTCATTTTGTTATGCCTTATATCTTTTTTGTTTAGGAGAAAAAAAGGGAGAGTGAAAACTCAAGTTTGGATCTGAAAACAAATTTGAACATCCAAAATGGAAATACACAAATGCTGAGAGAGATAGTTCCAAAAAGTATCTGTGATTTTTAAGGATAGGCAAAAAGTGGGTTGTTTGGCCCTGGTAAATATCCAACCACTTGAGAATTTGATTTTTTCTACTCCTTGAAAATTTTGGATCGATAGGTTCATTTGCATTCTCAACATGTTTCTGGCATGCATATCCACCACACTTAATGCATGTTGGGATTAGTTAGAGGTCCCTTTCCTATATAAAATCCCACCGAGCTTAATATTAGGGGTTGTACTAAGGGAATTTCCCAAGCAAGGATAACAAAACCTTGGAGTCCATTTTTAGTGTGTGAAATAATTTTCAAATTTTTTTTGCATACATGAACTCTAAAATTTTCATTTTGTTATGCCTTATATTTTTTTTGTTTAGGAGAAAAAATGGGAGAGAGAAAACTCAAGTTTGGATCTGAAAACAAATTTGAACATCCAAAATGGAAATGCACAAACGCTGAGAGAGGTAGTACCAAAAAGTATCTGTGATTTTCAAGTATAGGCAAAAAGTGGGTTGTTTGGCCTTGTAAATATCCAACCACTTGAGAATTTGATTTTTTCTACTCTTTGAAAATTTTGGATCATTAGGTCCACTTGCATCCTCAACATGTTTCTGGCATGCATATCCACCACACTTAATGCAGGTTGGGATCAGTTAGAGGTCCTTTTCCTATAAAATCTCTACAGGCTTATTATTAGGGGTTGTACTAGAGGAATTTCCCAAGCATGGATAAAAAAACCTTGGAGTCCATTTTTAGTATGTGAAATAATTTTCAATTTTTTTTTTCATTCTTGAACTCTAAAACTTTCATTTTGTTATGCCTTATATCTTTTTTGTTTACTCCAAAAAATGGGAGAGAGAAAACTCAAGTTGGGATCTGAAAACAAATTTGAACATCCAAAATGGAAATGCACAAATGCTGAGAGAGGTAGTTCAGAAAAGTATCTGTGATTTTTAAGGATAGGCAAAAAGGGAGTTGTTTGGCCTTGTAAATATGCAACCACTTGAGAATTTGATTTTTTCTACTCCTTGAAATTTTTGGATCATTAGGTCAACTTGCATCCTCAACATGATTCTGGCATGCATATCTACCACACTTAAAGCATGTTGGGATCAGTTAGAGGTCCCTTTCCTATAAAATTCCACCAAGCGTATTATTAGGGGTTGTACTAGTGGAATTTCCCAAACATGGATAACAAAACCTTGGAGTTCATTTTTAGCGAGTGAAATAATTTTCAAATTTTTTTTGCATACATGAACTCTTAAATTTTTATTTTTTTAGGCCTTATATATCTGTTTTGTTTAGGAGACAAAAAGGGTGAGTGAAAACTCAAGTTTGGATCTGAAAACAAATTTGATCATCCAAAATGGAAATGCACAAATGCTGAGAGAGTTAGTTCCAAAAAGTATCCGTGATTTTGAAGGATAGGCAAAAAGTGGGTTGTTTGGCTCTGGTAAATATCCAACCACTTGAGAATTTGATTTTTTCTACTCCTTGAAAATTTTGGATCATTAGGTCCACTTGCATTCTCAACATGTTTCTGGCATGCATATCCACCACACTTAATGCATGATGGGATTAGTTAGAGGTCCCTTTCCTATAAAATCCCACCAAGCTTATTATTAGGGGTTGTACTTGTGGAATTACCTAAACATGGAGAACAAAACCATGGAATCCATTTTTAGTGCGTGAAATAATTTTCAAATTTTTTTTGCATACATGAACTCTAAAATTTTCATTTTGTTATGCCTTATATCTTTTTTGTTTAGGAGAAAAAAAGGGAGAGTGAAAACTCAAGTTTGGATCTGAAAACAAATTTGAACATCCAAAATGGAAATACACAAATGCTGAGAGAGATAGTTCCAAAAAGTATCTGTGATTTTTAAGGATAGGCAAAAAGTGGGTTGTTTGGCCCTGGTAAATATCCAACCACTTGAGAATTTGATTTTTTCTACTCCTTGAAAATTTTGGATCGATAGGTTCATTTGCATTCTCAACATGTTTCTGGCATGCATATCCACCACACTTAATGCATGTTGGGATTAGTTAGAGGTCCCTTTCCTATAAAATCCCACCGAGCTTAATATTAGGGGTTGTACTAAGGGAATTTCCCAAGCAAGGATAACAAAACCTTGGAGTCCATTTTTAGTGTGTGAAATAATTTTCAAATTTTTTTTGCATACATGAACTCTAAAATTTTCATTTTGTTATGCCTTATATTTTTTTTGTTTAGGAGAAAAAATGGGAGAGAGAAAACTCAAGTTTGGATCTGAAAACAAATTTGAACATCCAAAATGGAAATGCACAAACGCTGAGAGAGGTAGTACCAAAAAGTATCTGTGATTTTCAAGTATAGGCAAAAAGTGGGTTGTTTGGCCTTGTAAATATCCAACCACTTGAGAATTTGATTTTTTCTACTCTTTGAAAATTTTGGATCATTAGGTCCACTTGCATCCTCAACATGTTTCTGGCATGCATATCCACCACACTTAATGCAGGTTGGGATCAGTTAGAGGTCCTTTTCCTATAAAATCTCTACAGGCTTATTATTAGGGGTTGTACTAGAGGAATTTCCCAAGCATGGATAAAAAAACCTTGGAGTCCATTTTTAGTATGTGAAATAATTTTCAATTTTTTTTTTCATTCTTGAACTCTAAAACTTTCATTTTGTTATGCCTTATATCTTTTTTGTTTACTCCAAAAAATGGGAGAGAGAAAACTCAAGTTGGGATCTGAAAACAAATTTGAACATCCAAAATGGAAATGCACAAATGCTGAGAGAGGTAGTTCAGAAAAGTATCTGTGATTTTTAAGGATAGGCAAAAAGGGAGTTGTTTGGCCTTGTAAATATGCAACCACTTGAGAATTTGATTTTTTCTACTCCTTGAAATTTTTGGATCATTAGGTCAACTTGCATCCTCAACATGATTCTGGCATGCATATCTACCACACTTAAAGCATGTTGGGATCAGTTAGAGGTCCCTTTCCTATAAAATTCCACCAAGCGTATTATTAGGGGTTGTACTAGTGGAATTTCCCAAACATGGATAACAAAACCTTGGAGTTCATTTTTAGCGAGTGAAATAATTTTCAAATTTTTTTTGCATACATGAACTCTTAAATTTTTATTTTTTTAGGCCTTATATATCTGTTTTGTTTAGGAGACAAAAAGGGTGAGTGAAAACTCAAGTTTGGATCTGAAAACAAATTTGATCATCCAAAATGGAAATGCACAAATGCTGAGAGAGTTAGTTCCAAAAAGTATCCGTGATTTTGAAGGATAGGCAAAAAGTGGGTTGTTTGGCTCTGGTAAATATCCAACCACTTGAGAATTTGATTTTTTCTACTCCTTGAAAATTTTGGATCATTAGGTCCACTTGCATTCTCAACATGTTTCTGGCATGCATATCCACCACACTTAATGCATGATGGGATTAGTTAGAGGTCCCTTTCCTATAAAATCCCACCAAGCTTATTATTAGGGGTTGTACTTGTGGAATTACCTAAACATGGAGAACAAAACCATGGAATCCATTTTTAGTGCGTGAAATAATTTTCAAATTTTTTTTGCATACATGAACTCTAAAATTTTCATTTTGTTATGCCTTATATCTTTTTTGTTTAGGAGAAAAAAAGGGAGAGTGAAAACTCAAGTTTGGATCTGAAAACAAATTTGAACATCCAAAATGGAAATACACAAATGCTGAGAGAGATAGTTCCAAAAAGTATCTGTGATTTTTAAGGATAGGCAAAAAGTGGGTTGTTTGGCCCTGGTAAATATCCAACCACTTGAGAATTTGATTTTTTCTACTCCTTGAAAATTTTGGATCGATAGGTTCATTTGCATTCTCAACATGTTTCTGGCATGCATATCCACCACACTTAATGCATGTTGGGATTAGTTAGAGGTCCCTTTCCTATATAAAATCCCACCGAGCTTAATATTAGGGGTTGTACTAAGGGAATTTCCCAAGCAAGGATAACAAAACCTTGGAGTCCATTTTTAGTGTGTGAAATAATTTTCAAATTTTTTTTGCATACATGAACTCTAAAATTTTCATTTTGTTATGCCTTATATTTTTTTTGTTTAGGAGAAAAAATGGGAGAGAGAAAACTCAAGTTTGGATCTGAAAACAAATTTGAACATCCAAAATGGAAATGCACAAACGCTGAGAGAGGTAGTACCAAAAAGTATCTGTGATTTTCAAGTATAGGCAAAAAGTGGGTTGTTTGGCCTTGTAAATATCCAACCACTTGAGAATTTGATTTTTTCTACTCTTTGAAAATTTTGGATCATTAGGTCCACTTGCATCCTCAACATGTTTCTGGCATGCATATCCACCACACTTAATGCAGGTTGGGATCAGTTAGAGGTCCTTTTCCTATAAAATCTCTACAGGCTTATTATTAGGGGTTGTACTAGAGGAATTTCCCAAGCATGGATAAAAAAACCTTGGAGTCCATTTTTAGTATGTGAAATAATTTTCAATTTTTTTTTTCATTCTTGAACTCTAAAACTTTCATTTTGTTATGCCTTATATCTTTTTTGTTTACTCCAAAAAATGGGAGAGAGAAAACTCAAGTTGGGATCTGAAAACAAATTTGAACATCCAAAATGGAAATGCACAAATGCTGAGAGAGGTAGTTCAGAAAAGTATCTGTGATTTTTAAGGATAGGCAAAAAGGGAGTTGTTTGGCCTTGTAAATATGCAACCACTTGAGAATTTGATTTTTTCTACTCCTTGAAATTTTTGGATCATTAGGTCAACTTGCATCCTCAACATGATTCTGGCATGCATATCTACCACACTTAAAGCATGTTGGGATCAGTTAGAGGTCCCTTTCCTATAAAATTCCACCAAGCGTATTATTAGGGGTTGTACTAGTGGAATTTCCCAAACATGGATAACAAAACCTTGGAGTTCATTTTTAGCGAGTGAAATAATTTTCAAATTTTTTTTGCATACATGAACTCTTAAATTTTTATTTTTTTAGGCCTTATATATCTGTTTTGTTTAGGAGACAAAAAGGGTGAGTGAAAACTCAAGTTTGGATCTGAAAACAAATTTGATCATCCAAAATGGAAATGCACAAATGCTGAGAGAGTTAGTTCCAAAAAGTATCCGTGATTTTGAAGGATAGGCAAAAAGTGGGTTGTTTGGCTCTGGTAAATATCCAACCACTTGAGAATTTGATTTTTTCTACTCCTTGAAAATTTTGGATCATTAGGTCCACTTGCATTCTCAACATGTTTCTGGCATGCATATCCACCACACTTAATGCATGATGGGATTAGTTAGAGGTCCCTTTCCTATAAAATCCCACCAAGCTTATTATTAGGGGTTGTACTTGTGGAATTACCTAAACATGGAGAACAAAACCATGGAATCCATTTTTAGTGCGTGAAATAATTTTCAAATTTTTTTTGCATACATGAACTCTAAAATTTTCATTTTGTTATGCCTTATATCTTTTTTGTTTAGGAGAAAAAAAGGGAGAGTGAAAACTCAAGTTTGGATCTGAAAACAAATTTGAACATCCAAAATGGAAATACACAAATGCTGAGAGAGATAGTTCCAAAAAGTATCTGTGATTTTTAAGGATAGGCAAAAAGTGGGTTGTTTGGCCCTGGTAAATATCCAACCACTTGAGAATTTGATTTTTTCTACTCCTTGAAAATTTTGGATCGATAGGTTCATTTGCATTCTCAACATGTTTCTGGCATGCATATCCACCACACTTAATGCATGTTGGGATTAGTTAGAGGTCCCTTTCCTATAAAATCCCACCGAGCTTAATATTAGGGGTTGTACTAAGGGAATTTCCCAAGCAAGGATAACAAAACCTTGGAGTCCATTTTTAGTGTGTGAAATAATTTTCAAATTTTTTTTGCATACATGAACTCTAAAATTTTCATTTTGTTATGCCTTATATTTTTTTTGTTTAGGAGAAAAAATGGGAGAGAGAAAACTCAAGTTTGGATCTGAAAACAAATTTGAACATCCAAAATGGAAATGCACAAACGCTGAGAGAGGTAGTACCAAAAAGTATCTGTGATTTTCAAGTATAGGCAAAAAGTGGGTTGTTTGGCCTTGTAAATATCCAACCACTTGAGAATTTGATTTTTTCTACTCTTTGAAAATTTTGGATCATTAGGTCCACTTGCATCCTCAACATGTTTCTGGCATGCATATCCACCACACTTAATGCAGGTTGGGATCAGTTAGAGGTCCTTTTCCTATAAAATCTCTACAGGCTTATTATTAGGGGTTGTACTAGAGGAATTTCCCAAGCATGGATAAAAAAACCTTGGAGTCCATTTTTAGTATGTGAAATAATTTTCAATTTTTTTTTTCATTCTTGAACTCTAAAACTTTCATTTTGTTATGCCTTATATCTTTTTTGTTTACTCCAAAAAATGGGAGAGAGAAAACTCAAGTTGGGATCTGAAAACAAATTTGAACATCCAAAATGGAAATGCACAAATGCTGAGAGAGGTAGTTCAGAAAAGTATCTGTGATTTTTAAGGATAGGCAAAAAGGGAGTTGTTTGGCCTTGTAAATATGCAACCACTTGAGAATTTGATTTTTTCTACTCCTTGAAATTTTTGGATCATTAGGTCAACTTGCATCCTCAACATGATTCTGGCATGCATATCTACCACACTTAAAGCATGTTGGGATCAGTTAGAGGTCCCTTTCCTATAAAATTCCACCAAGCGTATTATTAGGGGTTGTACTAGTGGAATTTCCCAAACATGGATAACAAAACCTTGGAGTTCATTTTTAGCGAGTGAAATAATTTTCAAATTTTTTTTGCATACATGAACTCTTAAATTTTTATTTTTTTAGGCCTTATATATCTGTTTTGTTTAGGAGACAAAAAGGGTGAGTGAAAACTCAAGTTTGGATCTGAAAACAAATTTGATCATCCAAAATGGAAATGCACAAATGCTGAGAGAGTTAGTTCCAAAAAGTATCCGTGATTTTGAAGGATAGGCAAAAAGTGGGTTGTTTGGCTCTGGTAAATATCCAACCACTTGAGAATTTGATTTTTTCTACTCCTTGAAAATTTTGGATCATTAGGTCCACTTGCATTCTCAACATGTTTCTGGCATGCATATCCACCACACTTAATGCATGATGGGATTAGTTAGAGGTCCCTTTCCTATAAAATCCCACCAAGCTTATTATTAGGGGTTGTACTTGTGGAATTACCTAAACATGGAGAACAAAACCATGGAATCCATTTTTAGTGCGTGAAATAATTTTCAAATTTTTTTTGCATACATGAACTCTAAAATTTTCATTTTGTTATGCCTTATATCTTTTTTGTTTAGGAGAAAAAAAGGGAGAGTGAAAACTCAAGTTTGGATCTGAAAACAAATTTGAACATCCAAAATGGAAATACACAAATGCTGAGAGAGATAGTTCCAAAAAGTATCTGTGATTTTTAAGGATAGGCAAAAAGTGGGTTGTTTGGCCCTGGTAAATATCCAACCACTTGAGAATTTGATTTTTTCTACTCCTTGAAAATTTTGGATCGATAGGTTCATTTGCATTCTCAACATGTTTCTGGCATGCATATCCACCACACTTAATGCATGTTGGGATTAGTTAGAGGTCCCTTTCCTATAAAATCCCACCGAGCTTAATATTAGGGGTTGTACTAAGGGAATTTCCCAAGCAAGGATAACAAAACCTTGGAGTCCATTTTTAGTGTGTGAAATAATTTTCAAATTTTTTTTGCATACATGAACTCTAAAATTTTCATTTTGTTATGCCTTATATCTTTTTTGTTTAGGAGAAAAAAAGGGAGAGTGAAAACTCAAGTTTGGATCTGAAAACAAATTTGAACATCCAAAATGGAAATACACAAATGCTGAGAGAGATAGTTCCAAAAAGTATCTGTGATTTTTAAGGATAGGCAAAAAGTGGGTTGTTTGGCCCTGGTAAATATCCAACCACTTGAGAATTTGATTTTTTCTACTCCTTGAAAATTTTGGATCGATAGGTTCATTTGCATTCTCAACATGTTTCTGGCATGCATATCCACCACACTTAATGCATGTTGGGATTAGTTAGAGGTCCCTTTCCTATAAAATCCCACCGAGCTTAATATTAGGGGTTGTACTAAGGGAATTTCCCAAGCAAGGATAACAAAACCTTGGAGTCCATTTTTAGTGTGTGAAATAATTTTCAAATTTTTTTTGCATACATGAACTCTAAAATTTTCATTTTGTTATGCCTTATATTTTTTTTGTTTAGGAGAAAAAATGGGAGAGAGAAAACTCAAGTTTGGATCTGAAAACAAATTTGAACATCCAAAATGGAAATGCACAAACGCTGAGAGAGGTAGTACCAAAAAGTATCTGTGATTTTCAAGTATAGGCAAAAAGTGGGTTGTTTGGCCTTGTAAATATCCAACCACTTGAGAATTTGATTTTTTCTACTCTTTGAAAATTTTGGATCATTAGGTCCACTTGCATCCTCAACATGTTTCTGGCATGCATATCCACCACACTTAATGCAGGTTGGGATCAGTTAGAGGTCCCTTTCCTATAAAATCTCTACAGGCTTATTATTAGGGGTTGTACTAGAGGAATTTCCCAAGCATGGATAAAAAAACCTTGGAGTCCATTTTTAGTATGTGAAATAATTTTCAATTTTTTTTTTCATTCTTGAACTCTAAAACTTTCATTTTGTTATGCCTTATATCTTTTTTGTTTACTCCAAAAAATGGGAGAGAGAAAACTCAAGTTGGGATCTGAAAACAAATTTGAACATCCAAAATGGAAATGCACAAATGCTGAGAGAGGTAGTTCAGAAAAGTATCTGTGATTTTTAAGGATAGGCAAAAAGGGAGTTGTTTGGCCTTGTAAATATGCAACCACTTGAGAATTTGATTTTTTCTACTCCTTGAAATTTTTGGATCATTAGGTCAACTTGCATCCTCAACATGATTCTGGCATGCATATCTACCACACTTAAAGCATGTTGGGATCAGTTAGAGGTCCCTTTCCTATAAAATTCCACCAAGCGTATTATTAGGGGTTGTACTAGTGGAATTTCCCAAACATGGATAACAAAACCTTGGAGTTCATTTTTAGCGAGTGAAATAATTTTCAAATTTTTTTTGCATACATGAACTCTTAAATTTTTATTTTTTTAGGCCTTATATATCTGTTTTGTTTAGGAGACAAAAAGGGTGAGTGAAAACTCAAGTTTGGATCTGAAAACAAATTTGATCATCCAAAATGGAAATGCACAAATGCTGAGAGAGTTAGTTCCAAAAAGTATCCGTGATTTTGAAGGATAGGCAAAAAGTGGGTTGTTTGGCTCTGGTAAATATCCAACCACTTGAGAATTTGATTTTTTCTACTCCTTGAAAATTTTGGATCATTAGGTCCACTTGCATTCTCAACATGTTTCTGGCATGCATATCCACCACACTTAATGCATGATGGGATTAGTTAGAGGTCCCTTTCCTATAAAATCCCACCAAGCTTATTATTAGGGGTTGTACTTGTGGAATTACCTAAACATGGAGAACAAAACCATGGAATCCATTTTTAGTGCGTGAAATAATTTTCAAATTTTTTTTGCATACATGAACTCTAAAATTTTCATTTTGTTATGCCTTATATCTTTTTTGTTTAGGAGAAAAAAAGGGAGAGTGAAAACTCAAGTTTGGATCTGAAAACAAATTTGAACATCCAAAATGGAAATACACAAATGCTGAGAGAGATAGTTCCAAAAAGTATCTGTGATTTTTAAGGATAGGCAAAAAGTGGGTTGTTTGGCCCTGGTAAATATCCAACCACTTGAGAATTTGATTTTTTCTACTCCTTGAAAATTTTGGATCGATAGGTTCATTTGCATTCTCAACATGTTTCTGGCATGCATATCCACCACACTTAATGCATGTTGGGATTAGTTAGAGGTCCCTTTCCTATAAAATCCCACCGAGCTTAATATTAGGGGTTGTACTAAGGGAATTTCCCAAGCAAGGATAACAAAACCTTGGAGTCCATTTTTAGTGTGTGAAATAATTTTCAAATTTTTTTTGCATACATGAACTCTAAAATTTTCATTTTGTTATGCCTTATATTTTTTTTGTTTAGGAGAAAAAATGGGAGAGAGAAAACTCAAGTTTGGATCTGAAAACAAATTTGAACATCCAAAATGGAAATGCACAAACGCTGAGAGAGGTAGTACCAAAAAGTATCTGTGATTTTCAAGTATAGGCAAAAAGTGGGTTGTTTGGCCTTGTAAATATCCAACCACTTGAGAATTTGATTTTTTCTACTCTTTGAAAATTTTGGATCATTAGGTCCACTTGCATCCTCAACATGTTTCTGGCATGCATATCCACCACACTTAATGCAGGTTGGGATCAGTTAGAGGTCCCTTTCCTATAAAATCTCTACAGGCTTATTATTAGGGGTTGTACTAGAGGAATTTCCCAAGCATGGATAAAAAAACCTTGGAGTCCATTTTTAGTATGTGAAATAATTTTCAATTTTTTTTTTCATTCTTGAACTCTAAAACTTTCATTTTGTTATGCCTTATATCTTTTTTGTTTACTCCAAAAAATGGGAGAGAGAAAACTCAAGTTGGGATCTGAAAACAAATTTGAACATCCAAAATGGAAATGCACAAATGCTGAGAGAGGTAGTTCAGAAAAGTATCTGTGATTTTTAAGGATAGGCAAAAAGGGAGTTGTTTGGCCTTGTAAATATGCAACCACTTGAGAATTTGATTTTTTCTACTCCTTGAAATTTTTGGATCATTAGGTCAACTTGCATCCTCAACATGATTCTGGCATGCATATCTACCACACTTAAAGCATGTTGGGATCAGTTAGAGGTCCCTTTCCTATAAAATTCCACCAAGCGTATTATTAGGGGTTGTACTAGTGGAATTTCCCAAACATGGATAACAAAACCTTGGAGTTCATTTTTAGCGAGTGAAATAATTTTCAAATTTTTTTTGCATACATGAACTCTTAAATTTTTATTTTTTTAGGCCTTATATATCTGTTTTGTTTAGGAGACAAAAAGGGTGAGTGAAAACTCAAGTTTGGATCTGAAAACAAATTTGATCATCCAAAATGGAAATGCACAAATGCTGAGAGAGTTAGTTCCAAAAAGTATCCGTGATTTTGAAGGATAGGCAAAAAGTGGGTTGTTTGGCTCTGGTAAATATCCAACCACTTGAGAATTTGATTTTTTCTACTCCTTGAAAATTTTGGATCATTAGGTCCACTTGCATTCTCAACATGTTTCTGGCATGCATATCCACCACACTTAATGCATGATGGGATTAGTTAGAGGTCCCTTTCCTATAAAATCCCACCAAGCTTATTATTAGGGGTTGTACTTGTGGAATTACCTAAACATGGAGAACAAAACCATGGAATCCATTTTTAGTGCGTGAAATAATTTTCAAATTTTTTTTGCATACATGAACTCTAAAATTTTCATTTTGTTATGCCTTATATCTTTTTTGTTTAGGAGAAAAAAAGGGAGAGTGAAAACTCAAGTTTGGATCTGAAAACAAATTTGAACATCCAAAATGGAAATACACAAATGCTGAGAGAGATAGTTCCAAAAAGTATCTGTGATTTTTAAGGATAGGCAAAAAGTGGGTTGTTTGGCCCTGGTAAATATCCAACCACTTGAGAATTTGATTTTTTCTACTCCTTGAAAATTTTGGATCGATAGGTTCATTTGCATTCTCAACATGTTTCTGGCATGCATATCCACCACACTTAATGCATGTTGGGATTAGTTAGAGGTCCCTTTCCTATAAAATCCCACCGAGCTTAATATTAGGGGTTGTACTAAGGGAATTTCCCAAGCAAGGATAACAAAACCTTGGAGTCCATTTTTAGTGTGTGAAATAATTTTCAAATTTTTTTTGCATACATGAACTCTAAAATTTTCATTTTGTTATGCCTTATATTTTTTTTGTTTAGGAGAAAAAATGGGAGAGAGAAAACTCAAGTTTGGATCTGAAAACAAATTTGAACATCCAAAATGGAAATGCACAAACGCTGAGAGAGGTAGTACCAAAAAGTATCTGTGATTTTCAAGTATAGGCAAAAAGTGGGTTGTTTGGCCTTGTAAATATCCAACCACTTGAGAATTTGATTTTTTCTACTCTTTGAAAATTTTGGATCATTAGGTCCACTTGCATCCTCAACATGTTTCTGGCATGCATATCCACCACACTTAATGCAGGTTGGGATCAGTTAGAGGTCCCTTTCCTATAAAATCTCTACAGGCTTATTATTAGGGGTTGTACTAGAGGAATTTCCCAAGCATGGATAAAAAAACCTTGGAGTCCATTTTTAGTATGTGAAATAATTTTCAATTTTTTTTTTCATTCTTGAACTCTAAAACTTTCATTTTGTTATGCCTTATATCTTTTTTGTTTACTCCAAAAAATGGGAGAGAGAAAACTCAAGTTGGGATCTGAAAACAAATTTGAACATCCAAAATGGAAATGCACAAATGCTGAGAGAGGTAGTTCAGAAAAGTATCTGTGATTTTTAAGGATAGGCAAAAAGGGAGTTGTTTGGCCTTGTAAATATGCAACCACTTGAGAATTTGATTTTTTCTACTCCTTGAAATTTTTGGATCATTAGGTCAACTTGCATCCTCAACATGATTCTGGCATGCATATCTACCACACTTAAAGCATGTTGGGATCAGTTAGAGGTCCCTTTCCTATAAAATTCCACCAAGCGTATTATTAGGGGTTGTACTAGTGGAATTTCCCAAACATGGATAACAAAACCTTGGAGTTCATTTTTAGCGAGTGAAATAATTTTCAAATTTTTTTTGCATACATGAACTCTTAAATTTTTATTTTTTTAGGCCTTATATATCTGTTTTGTTTAGGAGACAAAAAGGGTGAGTGAAAACTCAAGTTTGGATCTGAAAACAAATTTGATCATCCAAAATGGAAATGCACAAATGCTGAGAGAGTTAGTTCCAAAAAGTATCCGTGATTTTGAAGGATAGGCAAAAAGTGGGTTGTTTGGCTCTGGTAAATATCCAACCACTTGAGAATTTGATTTTTTCTACTCCTTGAAAATTTTGGATCATTAGGTCCACTTGCATTCTCAACATGTTTCTGGCATGCATATCCACCACACTTAATGCATGATGGGATTAGTTAGAGGTCCCTTTCCTATAAAATCCCACCAAGCTTATTATTAGGGGTTGTACTTGTGGAATTACCTAAACATGGAGAACAAAACCATGGAATCCATTTTTAGTGCGTGAAATAATTTTCAAATTTTTTTTGCATACATGAACTCTAAAATTTTCATTTTGTTATGCCTTATATCTTTTTTGTTTAGGAGAAAAAAAGGGAGAGTGAAAACTCAAGTTTGGATCTGAAAACAAATTTGAACATCCAAAATGGAAATACACAAATGCTGAGAGAGATAGTTCCAAAAAGTATCTGTGATTTTTAAGGATAGGCAAAAAGTGGGTTGTTTGGCCCTGGTAAATATCCAACCACTTGAGAATTTGATTTTTTCTACTCCTTGAAAATTTTGGATCGATAGGTTCATTTGCATTCTCAACATGTTTCTGGCATGCATATCCACCACACTTAATGCATGTTGGGATTAGTTAGAGGTCCCTTTCCTATAAAATCCCACCGAGCTTAATATTAGGGGTTGTACTAAGGGAATTTCCCAAGCAAGGATAACAAAACCTTGGAGTCCATTTTTAGTGTGTGAAATAATTTTCAAATTTTTTTTGCATACATGAACTCTAAAATTTTCATTTTGTTATGCCTTATATTTTTTTTGTTTAGGAGAAAAAATGGGAGAGAGAAAACTCAAGTTTGGATCTGAAAACAAATTTGAACATCCAAAATGGAAATGCACAAACGCTGAGAGAGGTAGTACCAAAAAGTATCTGTGATTTTCAAGTATAGGCAAAAAGTGGGTTGTTTGGCCTTGTAAATATCCAACCACTTGAGAATTTGATTTTTTCTACTCTTTGAAAATTTTGGATCATTAGGTCCACTTGCATCCTCAACATGTTTCTGGCATGCATATCCACCACACTTAATGCAGGTTGGGATCAGTTAGAGGTCCCTTTCCTATAAAATCTCTACAGGCTTATTATTAGGGGTTGTACTAGAGGAATTTCCCAAGCATGGATAAAAAAACCTTGGAGTCCATTTTTAGTATGTGAAATAATTTTCAATTTTTTTTTTCATTCTTGAACTCTAAAACTTTCATTTTGTTATGCCTTATATCTTTTTTGTTTACTCCAAAAAATGGGAGAGAGAAAACTCAAGTTGGGATCTGAAAACAAATTTGAACATCCAAAATGGAAATGCACAAATGCTGAGAGAGGTAGTTCAGAAAAGTATCTGTGATTTTTAAGGATAGGCAAAAAGGGAGTTGTTTGGCCTTGTAAATATGCAACCACTTGAGAATTTGATTTTTTCTACTCCTTGAAATTTTTGGATCATTAGGTCAACTTGCATCCTCAACATGATTCTGGCATGCATATCTACCACACTTAAAGCATGTTGGGATCAGTTAGAGGTCCCTTTCCTATAAAATTCCACCAAGCGTATTATTAGGGGTTGTACTAGTGGAATTTCCCAAACATGGATAACAAAACCTTGGAGTTCATTTTTAGCGAGTGAAATAATTTTCAAATTTTTTTTGCATACATGAACTCTTAAATTTTTATTTTTTTAGGCCTTATATATCTGTTTTGTTTAGGAGACAAAAAGGGTGAGTGAAAACTCAAGTTTGGATCTGAAAACAAATTTGATCATCCAAAATGGAAATGCACAAATGCTGAGAGAGTTAGTTCCAAAAAGTATCCGTGATTTTGAAGGATAGGCAAAAAGTGGGTTGTTTGGCTCTGGTAAATATCCAACCACTTGAGAATTTGATTTTTTCTACTCCTTGAAAATTTTGGATCATTAGGTCCACTTGCATTCTCAACATGTTTCTGGCATGCATATCCACCACACTTAATGCATGATGGGATTAGTTAGAGGTCCCTTTCCTATAAAATCCCACCAAGCTTATTATTAGGGGTTGTACTTGTGGAATTACCTAAACATGGAGAACAAAACCATGGAATCCATTTTTAGTGCGTGAAATAATTTTCAAATTTTTTTTGCATACATGAACTCTAAAATTTTCATTTTGTTATGCCTTATATCTTTTTTGTTTAGGAGAAAAAAAGGGAGAGTGAAAACTCAAGTTTGGATCTGAAAACAAATTTGAACATCCAAAATGGAAATACACAAATGCTGAGAGAGATAGTTCCAAAAAGTATCTGTGATTTTTAAGGATAGGCAAAAAGTGGGTTGTTTGGCCCTGGTAAATATCCAACCACTTGAGAATTTGATTTTTTCTACTCCTTGAAAATTTTGGATCGATAGGTTCATTTGCATTCTCAACATGTTTCTGGCATGCATATCCACCACACTTAATGCATGTTGGGATTAGTTAGAGGTCCCTTTCCTATAAAATCCCACCGAGCTTAATATTAGGGGTTGTACTAAGGGAATTTCCCAAGCAAGGATAACAAAACCTTGGAGTCCATTTTTAGTGTGTGAAATAATTTTCAAATTTTTTTTGCATACATGAACTCTAAAATTTTCATTTTGTTATGCCTTATATTTTTTTTGTTTAGGAGAAAAAATGGGAGAGAGAAAACTCAAGTTTGGATCTGAAAACAAATTTGAACATCCAAAATGGAAATGCACAAACGCTGAGAGAGGTAGTACCAAAAAGTATCTGTGATTTTCAAGTATAGGCAAAAAGTGGGTTGTTTGGCCTTGTAAATATCCAACCACTTGAGAATTTGATTTTTTCTACTCTTTGAAAATTTTGGATCATTAGGTCCACTTGCATCCTCAACATGTTTCTGGCATGCATATCCACCACACTTAATGCAGGTTGGGATCAGTTAGAGGTCCCTTTCCTATAAAATCTCTACAGGCTTATTATTAGGGGTTGTACTAGAGGAATTTCCCAAGCATGGATAAAAAAACCTTGGAGTCCATTTTTAGTATGTGAAATAATTTTCAATTTTTTTTTTCATTCTTGAACTCTAAAACTTTCATTTTGTTATGCCTTATATCTTTTTTGTTTACTCCAAAAAATGGGAGAGAGAAAACTCAAGTTGGGATCTGAAAACAAATTTGAACATCCAAAATGGAAATGCACAAATGCTGAGAGAGGTAGTTCAGAAAAGTATCTGTGATTTTTAAGGATAGGCAAAAAGGGAGTTGTTTGGCCTTGTAAATATGCAACCACTTGAGAATTTGATTTTTTCTACTCCTTGAAATTTTTGGATCATTAGGTCAACTTGCATCCTCAACATGATTCTGGCATGCATATCTACCACACTTAAAGCATGTTGGGATCAGTTAGAGGTCCCTTTCCTATAAAATTCCACCAAGCGTATTATTAGGGGTTGTACTAGTGGAATTTCCCAAACATGGATAACAAAACCTTGGAGTTCATTTTTAGCGAGTGAAATAATTTTCAAATTTTTTTTGCATACATGAACTCTTAAATTTTTATTTTTTTAGGCCTTATATATCTGTTTTGTTTAGGAGACAAAAAGGGTGAGTGAAAACTCAAGTTTGGATCTGAAAACAAATTTGATCATCCAAAATGGAAATGCACAAATGCTGAGAGAGTTAGTTCCAAAAAGTATCCGTGATTTTGAAGGATAGGCAAAAAGTGGGTTGTTTGGCTCTGGTAAATATCCAACCACTTGAGAATTTGATTTTTTCTACTCCTTGAAAATTTTGGATCATTAGGTCCACTTGCATTCTCAACATGTTTCTGGCATGCATATCCACCACACTTAATGCATGATGGGATTAGTTAGAGGTCCCTTTCCTATAAAATCCCACCAAGCTTATTATTAGGGGTTGTACTTGTGGAATTACCTAAACATGGAGAACAAAACCATGGAATCCATTTTTAGTGCGTGAAATAATTTTCAAATTTTTTTTGCATACATGAACTCTAAAATTTTCATTTTGTTATGCCTTATATCTTTTTTGTTTAGGAGAAAAAAAGGGAGAGTGAAAACTCAAGTTTGGATCTGAAAACAAATTTGAACATCCAAAATGGAAATACACAAATGCTGAGAGAGATAGTTCCAAAAAGTATCTGTGATTTTTAAGGATAGGCAAAAAGTGGGTTGTTTGGCCCTGGTAAATATCCAACCACTTGAGAATTTGATTTTTTCTACTCCTTGAAAATTTTGGATCGATAGGTTCATTTGCATTCTCAACATGTTTCTGGCATGCATATCCACCACACTTAATGCATGTTGGGATTAGTTAGAGGTCCCTTTCCTATAAAATCCCACCGAGCTTAATATTAGGGGTTGTACTAAGGGAATTTCCCAAGCAAGGATAACAAAACCTTGGAGTCCATTTTTAGTGTGTGAAATAATTTTCAAATTTTTTTTGCATACATGAACTCTAAAATTTTCATTTTGTTATGCCTTATATTTTTTTTGTTTAGGAGAAAAAATGGGAGAGAGAAAACTCAAGTTTGGATCTGAAAACAAATTTGAACATCCAAAATGGAAATGCACAAACGCTGAGAGAGGTAGTACCAAAAAGTATCTGTGATTTTCAAGTATAGGCAAAAAGTGGGTTGTTTGGCCTTGTAAATATCCAACCACTTGAGAATTTGATTTTTTCTACTCTTTGAAAATTTTGGATCATTAGGTCCACTTGCATCCTCAACATGTTTCTGGCATGCATATCCACCACACTTAATGCAGGTTGGGATCAGTTAGAGGTCCCTTTCCTATAAAATCTCTACAGGCTTATTATTAGGGGTTGTACTAGAGGAATTTCCCAAGCATGGATAAAAAAACCTTGGAGTCCATTTTTAGTATGTGAAATAATTTTCAATTTTTTTTTTCATTCTTGAACTCTAAAACTTTCATTTTGTTATGCCTTATATCTTTTTTGTTTACTCCAAAAAATGGGAGAGAGAAAACTCAAGTTGGGATCTGAAAACAAATTTGAACATCCAAAATGGAAATGCACAAATGCTGAGAGAGGTAGTTCAGAAAAGTATCTGTGATTTTTAAGGATAGGCAAAAAGGGAGTTGTTTGGCCTTGTAAATATGCAACCACTTGAGATTTGATTTTTTCTACTCCTTGAAATTTTTGGATCATTAGGTCAACTTGCATCCTCAACATGATTCTGGCATGCATATCTACCACACTTAAAGCATGTTGGGATCAGTTAGAGGTCCCTTTCCTATAAAATTCCACCAAGCGTATTATTAGGGGTTGTACTAGTGGAATTTCCCAAACATGGATAACAAAACCTTGGAGTTCATTTTTAGCGAGTGAAATAATTTTCAAATTTTTTTTGCATACATGAACTCTTAAATTTTTATTTTTTTAGGCCTTATATATCTGTTTTGTTTAGGAGACAAAAAGGGTGAGTGAAAACTCAAGTTTGGATCTGAAAACAAATTTGATCATCCAAAATGGAAATGCACAAATGCTGAGAGAGTTAGTTCCAAAAAGTATCCGTGATTTTGAAGGATAGGCAAAAAGTGGGTTGTTTGGCTCTGGTAAATATCCAACCACTTGAGAATTTGATTTTTTCTACTCCTTGAAAATTTTGGATCATTAGGTCCACTTGCATTCTCAACATGTTTCTGGCATGCATATCCACCACACTTAATGCATGATGGGATTAGTTAGAGGTCCCTTTCCTATAAAATCCCACCAAGCTTATTATTAGGGGTTGTACTTGTGGAATTACCTAAACATGGAGAACAAAACCATGGAATCCATTTTTAGTGCGTGAAATAATTTTCAAATTTTTTTTGCATACATGAACTCTAAAATTTTCATTTTGTTATGCCTTATATCTTTTTTGTTTAGGAGAAAAAAAGGGAGAGTGAAAACTCAAGTTTGGATCTGAAAACAAATTTGAACATCCAAAATGGAAATACACAAATGCTGAGAGAGATAGTTCCAAAAAGTATCTGTGATTTTTAAGGATAGGCAAAAAGTGGGTTGTTTGGCCCTGGTAAATATCCAACCACTTGAGAATTTGATTTTTTCTACTCCTTGAAAATTTTGGATCGATAGGTTCATTTGCATTCTCAACATGTTTCTGGCATGCATATCCACCACACTTAATGCATGTTGGGATTAGTTAGAGGTCCCTTTCCTATAAAATCCCACCGAGCTTAATATTAGGGGTTGTACTAAGGGAATTTCCCAAGCAAGGATAACAAAACCTTGGAGTCCATTTTTAGTGTGTGAAATAATTTTCAAATTTTTTTTGCATACATGAACTCTAAAATTTTCATTTTGTTATGCCTTATATTTTTTTTGTTTAGGAGAAAAAATGGGAGAGAGAAAACTCAAGTTTGGATCTGAAAACAAATTTGAACATCCAAAATGGAAATGCACAAACGCTGAGAGAGGTAGTACCAAAAAGTATCTGTGATTTTCAAGTAGTATAGGCAAAAAGTGGGTTGTTTGGCCTTGTAAATATCCAACCACTTGAGAATTTGATTTTTTCTACTCTTTGAAAATTTTGGATCATTAGGTCCACTTGCATCCTCAACATGTTTCTGGCATGCATATCCACCACACTTAATGCAGGTTGGGATCAGTTAGAGGTCCCTTTCCTATAAAATCTCTACAGGCTTATTATTAGGGGTTGTACTAGAGGAATTTCCCAAGCATGGATAAAAAAACCTTGGAGTCCATTTTTAGTATGTGAAATAATTTTCAATTTTTTTTTTTCATTCTTGAACTCTAAAACTTTCATTTTGTTATGCCTTATATCTTTTTTGTTTACTCCAAAAAATGGGAGAGAGAAAACTCAAGTTGGGATCTGAAAACAAATTTGAACATCCAAAATGGAAATGCACAAATGCTGAGAGAGGTAGTTCAGAAAAGTATCTGTGATTTTTAAGGATAGGCAAAAAGGGAGTTGTTTGGCCTTGTAAATATGCAACCACTTGAGAATTTGATTTTTTCTACTCCTTGAAATTTTTGGATCATTAGGTCAACTTGCATCCTCAACATGATTCTGGCATGCATATCTACCACACTTAAAGCATGTTGGGATCAGTTAGAGGTCCCTTTCCTATAAAATTCCACCAAGCGTATTATTAGGGGTTGTACTAGTGGAATTTCCCAAACATGGATAACAAAACCTTGGAGTTCATTTTTAGCGAGTGAAATAATTTTCAAATTTTTTTTGCATACATGAACTCTTAAATTTTTATTTTTTAGGCCTTATATATCTGTTTTGTTTAGGAGACAAAAAGGGTGAGTGAAAACTCAAGTTTGGATCTGAAAACAAATTTGATCATCCAAAATGGAAATGCACAAATGCTGAGAGAGTTAGTTCCAAAAAGTATCCGTGATTTTGAAGGATAGGCAAAAAGTGGGTTGTTTGGCTCTGGTAAATATCCAACCACTTGAGAATTTGATTTTTTCTACTCCTTGAAAATTTTGGATCATTAGGTCCACTTGCATTCTCAACATGTTTCTGGCATGCATATCCACCACACTTAATGCATGATGGGATTAGTTAGAGGTCCCTTTCCTATAAAATCCCACCAAGCTTATTATTAGGGGTTGTACTTGTGGAATTACCTAAACATGGAGAACAAAACCATGGAATCCATTTTTAGTGCGTGAAATAATTTTCAAATTTTTTTTGCATACATGAACTCTAAAATTTTCATTTTGTTATGCCTTATATCTTTTTTGTTTAGGAGAAAAAAAGGGAGAGTGAAAACTCAAGTTTGGATCTGAAAACAAATTTGAACATCCAAAATGGAAATACACAAATGCTGAGAGAGATAGTTCCAAAAAGTATCTGTGATTTTTAAGGATAGGCAAAAAGTGGGTTGTTTGGCCCTGGTAAATATCCAACCACTTGAGAATTTGATTTTTTCTACTCCTTGAAAATTTTG
>NW_027181935.1:10000-31831 GCF_029961685.1 Aristolochia californica | reverse complement strand
CTAATAAATCACTTATGAAAGTAGATTACCTTCTCATTTATTTCACAACTAAACTTCCATGATCTCTTCCCGAACCAACATGAATCTTTCGATTCATTTGGCTCTCACGCTCAGTTATTTAGGGGGCACCCCCATATCTTTTAATTGATGAGCTTACCCTCTCTGCTCTGTTCGTATTCCATTCCAAGACATCGAAACTAATACAAAACCAGAATATTAGGAGGGCTCTTCCGACTCGACCAGACAAAAAATCTGTAATTGCCAGCAAAGTTGTTTCTTTTTAGTTATTTTAAATTTTTTATTAATTTTTTATTTTTTTTTTTTTCGTCAAATCCAAAAAATTGATCTTCTTTTATATTTTATACATAGGTCGTCAATTCGGTATTGGATAAAAAGTGCGAGAAACCCGTTTTCCAGTAAACGGTTCAAATTTTTTTATCGATATGAGTGTTCTATATCAGATAAATTGCCAACTATTATATTAATATAAATTTTTAAACTATCTCCTTATCTCCTACTAGCATAGTGGTAGAAAGAGTACCTTCTTGTGCCTCGACTTCAAAGGGTTTACCTTTAACCATGTTAATGGGCCCACATTCATTATTGGCTAATAGAGAATCAAAGGTTTACCAATGAATCACGAAATGCTATGGTTCTTACATATGATTTCTTAATTTATTCAGAAGTAATTCGTCGAGATCGTGCACCTTTCTTTCTTATTTAATTAAATAAAAAAAAAAAAAAAAAATGCAGCTGGTTGGATCCAGCCTATTCTTGAAATAAACAACTCGCACACACTCCCTTTCCAAAAAAGATCAATACACCAAGCACTACACTTAGATTTATTGGATTTGTTGCTAAAATATTGGTATTAAACCCTAAACTCCCGGCGGATGGCCAATGACCCAAGTAAACGAAAGAATCGGTTACATTTTTCATATGATCTCCTCTTGTAGATAGGACTAAGAAAATCGAACAGAGTTCTTTTTGTATCACCTGATCCCCTCTGTTTTGTTTGATTGATCTCTTTTTTTTTTTCTTAATTTCCTTATTTAAAATAAAAATAAAGAAATTGAATCTATTCTAATTTTTTTTTATTATTTATTATATTTATATTATGGATTATAGAAGTTCTCAATAAGACACTTATTAGCCCTAGACCCCAGGCCTCATGTTTGCTCCATCCTAATCTAATAAAATAAAAGTCAAACTAATAAAAAAAAAAGGGGGGGGGGTTCCCCTTCCATTAAAGGCGGGAAGGAAGAAAGCGAGTGGATTCGCTAATTCCTCATCCTCAAATTAGTCCTTCCCCGGGGTATTGTTTCAACGAACAAGTGATTAGACCAACAAGTGATTAGATGATAGGGGTGAAGTGTTGATCTAATTCTAAGAAGCAAGAGACGGGTACACAGCAAAAAAATAAAATAAGAAAATTAGGACGTATTTTTCATATTTATGGGATTAAACAAAAGGATTCGCAAATAAAAGCGCTAATGCCACGACTAGCCCATAAATTGTTAAAGCTTCCATGAAAGCCAGACTAAGCAATAAAGTACCTCGTATTTTACCCTCTGCTTCTGGTTGTCTCGCGATACCTTCTACGGCTTGGCCCGCAGCAGTACCTTGGCCAACCCCAGGTCCAATAGAAGCAAGCCCTACGGCCAACCCAGCAGCAATAACAGAAGCGGCAGAAATCAGTGGATTCATGGTAAGCTCCTCACACCAAAATAAAGAAATGGTTAATGATACAATCAACCAATGAATTATTACTTATTATTTCATCATTAAGACCCATCCGCCCGAAGTAACTAAGAACTCAAAAGTGAATTGAGGTAATGATATCCCTGAATCAGCAGAACGACTTCAATATCTCCTTTATAATTTCTACCGTGTAGTCTTTGTAAATCCAAAAGGTTCTAGTTATTCCATTTCTTTGGTCTAAGCCACTCTTTTTATTCTTGGCACGTTCTGTTCTCCTCTATATGCTTGACTTCATCTGTTTATTGTTTATTCATTCAATCCCCAGTCACAGATAAAATAAAACGGAAGAACTCCTATTGAATTCAAATTCAGTAGTAGGAAAGAATAAATATATATATATTATATATAATATATATATAATATAAATAATAATAATATATTATATACAAAATATAAAATAATATTATAATATAAAAAATAAAAAATAATAATAATATAATAAATAAAAATAGAATAGAATATATATTTCTATTATTTTATTTGTATGTATAGTCCATATATGGATAATTAATGAATATCTAATATCACATATACATGTGTTTCTTGCATAACGTAAACCATTCTTTATGCTGTTGAATCGGATTCTAGTCGAAGAATAGAATCATGCTTCGAAACATACACAGGAATTGGCTTATAGCCATTACACTACACATATATATCCATACCTAGCTCAGCACGACCCCCTAATCGACTTTTTTATGAATCTTATTTGCTTGTAAACTCTTCTCTTCCTTTTACTTATCATTATCGCGACCCCTGCATGAATATAAATGGATGGGATCGTCAGCCCGAATCATTACGTATAAAGATTTGATTGCAATTAATGACAACTTTGATCAATCGTTGAATCAAATTGAATCAAATCAAATAAGAATGGAATTATTCTTTCTATAGAACATACTCTTTTTGTTTTAGGCGCATGTCGGAGACAGATAAGATAACAATTCTTAGTCAAATTATGAAAAAAAAAATAGAGTAATTGACTGAACAAATATGATCATATCATAGAATATTGATTAGAGAGACATAACATAAATGGACCATAAAGTCAATCTTAGGAAAAAGATCTTTTAGATCTCTTTCCTTTTTTTTTTTACAATTCCCAAATATCGTACATCTTTTTTGTTCCTACTCTAGACCATACATGTCTCGTTTGGATATATTGTGTTCCCCCAGTAGATTATCTTGAGACACTCGAGAGTTGGGATAAGCTTTTTTTTTTCGAAAGCTAGTCAATGATGACCCTCCATGGATTCACCTATATAAGCCGCGGCTAAGGTTGCAAAAATAAGAGCTTGAATCCCGCTTGTGAATAATCCAAGGAACATGACAGGTATAGGAACTACTGAAGGTACTAAAGAAACAAGAACAACAACTACTAATTCATCAGCCAATATATTCCCGAAAAGTCGAAAACTAAGTGATAAAGGTTTTGTGAAATCTTCTAGGATGTTAATTGGTAAAAGTATTGGAGTTGGTTGAATGTATTTACCGAAATAACCCAACCCTTTTTTTGGTAAGACCTGCATAGAAATATGCCACTGATGTGGGTAAAGCTAAAGCAACAGTAGTATTTATATCATTCGTAGGTGCTGCTAACTCTCCCATGAGGTAACTGTATGATTTTCCAAGGTAAAAGAGCACCCGACCAGTTAGAAACAAAAATAAATAGAAACATAGTTCCAATAAAAGGAACCCAGGGGCCATAATCTTCTCCAATCTGAGTTTTGCTCAGGTCTCGAATGAATTCAAGGACATATTCGAAAAAATTCTGACCGTCGGTTGGAACGGTTTGTGGATTCCGAACAGCTATAGCGGCTGAACCTAATAAGATAGCAATTACGACCCAAGAAGTAATAAGTACTTGGGCGTGGACTTGGAAACCCCCTATTTGCCAATATAAATGTTGGCCCACTTCCACACCAGATATATCGTATATATCCCTTAGTGTGCTTATGGAACATAGTATAAAATTCATATTACCCTCTGACAGAAATAGAACTAAAAAAGGAATTTTAATTATTTTGATTCAACCATCTCTTTCTCGACTCGCCCACTTTGACTTTAATCGCATATTTCAGGTGCCAAGGAATCACAGAATATCCCCATCCATTTTTATCTCTTTTTTGAGATTCAGGAATGGTAACCGATTCAATCAATCTATAGAGTTCAAAAAGTTATTGACTTATCTTAATCTTATTATTAATCAATGATTTCTTATATAGCTAGAACGACCCTCACAAATTGCGGATACTAATTTGTTAAGAATCAATCGGATTGAAGCTATAGCGTCATCGTTGGCTGGAATCGAAATATCTGCGAGATCCGGGTCACAATTTGTATCGATTAAACAAATCGTCGGAATACCCAAAGTGAGACATTCTCGAAGAGCCGTATATTCTTCTTGCTGATCAACGATGATTACAATCTCGGGTAACTCCGTCATATATTTGATCCCACCCAGATATGTTTGCAAGTGAGATAATTGTCTCTTCAACATTGCTGCGTCTCTTTTCGGGAGACGTTTGAGTTTCCCCGCCTCCGCTCTCAAGTCCCTGAATTTATGAAGTCTCGTTTCTGTAGTAGACCAATTTGTTAACATACCCCCGAGCCATTTTTTATTAACATAATGACACCGAACCCTTATTGCAGCTGCTGCTACTGAATCCGCAGCTTGACTTTTGGTACCAACTATTAAAAAGTGCTTTCCCCTACTTGCTGCATCAAAAACTAAATCACAAGCTGCTGACAAAAAACGAGCCGTTCTAGTAAGATTTGTAATATGAATACCTTTACGCTTTGCGGAGATGTAAGGTGACATTCTAGGATTCCATTTCCTAGTACCATGACCAAAATGCACTCCCGCTTCCATCATCTCTTCTAAATTGATGTTCCAGTATCTTCTTGTCATTTCACCCCACACTTTCCCTTTTTTTTTGTTAAGAAACAAGGTACCTTGAAATAAATAATTGTTCCGACGGAACCTTCTGCCAGGGATTGGCCGTTGATACACGGTCCAAGTCATTAATTACTTTCTATTCGTTATTATCTTTATTAACATTAACAAATCAAATGACTGGACCATACATACCATATATATATAGATATATAGTTCAAAGTTAAAAGAAAAGAATGAATATGCTCTTATTAGGAATCATTAAATCCTGTAAATGATTGTTCTGCTGTATCATGGAAAGTCTTTTGTATGCAAAAACCCAATAATTCTCTGTGGTGGAAAAAAATATCTCTTATTTTCCCCTCGAATAGATTCTTCTTTTTTATTTCCAAAGGAATGTTGTTGTGTTGCCTAGAACGATGCACTAATCCTTTAAATGCGGTACCAACAGGTATCATACCCCCCAGAACAACATTCTCTTTCAGGCCTTTCAACCAATCAATACGACCTCGTAGAGCGGCTTTTGCCAAAACTCGGGCGGTTTCTTGAAAACTCGCTTCAGATATGAAACTTTGAGTATTCAGAGATGCCTTCGTTATTCCCAATAAAATGGCTCGGTAACAGATTGCTTCTTCTAAAGCGCGCCCTGTGCGTTCCGCTCGCAACAATCCGATTAGTTCTCCGGGTGAAAAAACATTAGACATTCCATCTTCTGAAACTAACACTTTTGATGTTATTTGACGTACAATAATCTCTATATGCCTATTATGGATCTGCACCCCCTGGGATCGATAAACCTTTTGGATCTTATTAACCAAAGAAATACGACTTTGCGCTATGGTTAGCTCAGCTCCAATTAAAAATCCCCAAGGATTTCCAAGAATTTTTGTTATATGTGCGTTCCAACCTTCAACCCTCTTCTCCAAGTTCATCGATATTGAATGAATTGAACGCACTTCTAACACCTGTTCCACTTTTGGAAGACCCTGCGTTATATCACCCGATCTCGATTTTTCATATATAAATGTAACTAATGTATCTCCTTCATAAAGAATTTCTCCATAATGGCCATGAACGGTTGCTCCCGGAGTGGCCAAATGAGGCTTAGCCGATCTTATTACTAAGGAGTCAACATGAACAATTATAACTTGACCAGATTTTATGCGCGGTCCATATTTTGATATACATACATTTTCACAAATAAACTGCCCAAGGCTAATTGTTGTGGATGTCTTCTCACAATAATTGTGATGGAGAAAGCACCAATTTAAATCGAATGGATTCAAAATGATGTTACTACATGGATCGCGATTGTAAATTCCCCCATTTTCATCTATTAAATAATATTGAATAGCTCTGAAAGGCTGTTTTAAATTCTCAAGTCGCAAATATTTATTTAAGAAGATCTGATTATAAGTTATTAAGCAGTAAGATGAATAAAAATTCGCAATTTTAGATACAGTACCCAGGGGACCTAACAAATTGCTAATAGCAATCGTGGAATCTTCTTTAATTGATTTTTTTCTCACACTGAGAGATTTGGAACCATTGAATGGACCAATTCGAGAACAATTAGATGATGACAAAATTAGAAAAGATTGGCATTGCTTATTTTTATTCAGCAACATATGAATAGTCCCTTGATGTTGGGTAAGTGATTGAATCTTCGCCTTGGGGTAAAAAGGATTAATATTGGTGCGATCTGATCCATTATCGAGATTCAATCCCGAACCTCCCCTATCATTCCTTTTTTCGGTATACGAAATAGGGGACTTAACTAAGTCAATTCTTATGAAATTTCGAATCAGATCATTTGTCCTTACTTCAACAAGGGAAGCATGGACTTCTTCTATAGAACCATTTCGTCCTTGGTCCCAATTCAATACTAAACAAGTTCGAACTAATTGAATATTTGTGTGAGAGATTCCTCGAATGGGTTTGCCGTTTCCATAAAGGATATAATTGACAACTCGGAGTTGCACATTATCTCTTTCCTGCAACGGATCCTGGGGGAAAAGCGTTGCTAAATTTATGCCATCGGCTATTTCATATGTGACTACAGGCCGAACCGAAACAAAATACTTTTTCTTGATGGGTGTAATCCGTTGGACATAGATCCAATTTTTCAATTTTTTTGAGTCCTTAGAATTTTTTTCTCCCGTTTCTGGTGGTACCAAGATGCCGCTATGCCGAGAGATTTTATCTGTTTCTCCGGGAAAATGGATATCTCCTGAAAATATTTTCAGTTCAATCTTTTTCTTTTTCCTCTCCACTCGGACCAATCCACCTACTCGGCTTCTTGTATTTAAAGCTATTCGTGTACCTACTCCAATGAGACTATTGTTCCGTACCATTATGGACGAAGATCCGGGTAAAATATGCACTTCTTCGGGAATGAAAAAAAAGCGATCTACTTTCATTTGGTATTTCGGCCTAAATTCTTTTGCTCCTCGATATTCAATCAAATCTTCTTTTTTTAGGATGAAATCCACCTCTATGGTACCATATTTAGTAATTCCTGAATTGCTTCTTCTGTATTGGGGATCGTCGAAATAAGCAAGAATACTATTTTTACGTAAAATACCAGTTATGAGTATTTCAATCGAGATACCAGAACAGGACATTAGTTCTTTCTCTCGTTCTTGATCATATTGGAATGGGAGTATGAATCTATTTCTTCGCCTCTTCCCCAATAAATCAGAATTCTCGTAGAGAATGGCAGGGTATATGAAATTCCAATGACCATTGGATATGATTCGATCTGGTCTTGAATAATCAAAACCCCTATCTACTTTTTTACCGAAAGGACCCGAACTAAACAATTTGTGTCTCACTCGATCATTAGTCACTGAGAGGCCAGAAATATATCTCTGTTCGACAGGAAGAGAATGAACATTCATTTGATCTTGATCCCTGTGGGGGGAAAAAGGCACTATATTAGATCTGCACGGATCCCCCGATAATATCCATAAATGGCTTGTTTTTGGTAAGAGATGAACATTACCATATGTATATTCAGGTGCATGGTACACGTCGGTACTCCAGTGGATTTCTCCCTCTGAATCAGAATAAATATGTTTTCGAACTCTTTCTTTAAAATTCAAAGTGGATGTTCCAGCGCGAATCTCGGCGATCACTTGTTCTGATTCCACATATTGACCATTTTGAACTAAAAGAAAACTTTTTGGTGGAATATTCACACTATGAATAATGCCTTGACTCTCAATAGTGACATACAGGTCTATATAACATAGAAAAGCAGGATGCCCATGACGTGTACGTGTTGGATGAACCAAATCCTCATTTAATTTAATTTTTCCATTAAAAGGAGCTCGTACCTGTTCTGCAGTACCACCTGTGAATACTCCACCAGTATGAAAAGTTCTTAATGTTAGTTGAGTCCCGGGTTCACCAATTGATTGACCCGCAATGATACCCACTGCTTCCCCTAATTCAACCAGGTCACCATGAGTGGGACTTCGACCATAACATAATCGACAGATCCAAGATGTACTACGGCAAGTGAAGGGAGTTCGAATATATATTGGTTGTGCCTGAAAAGTTATGAAGCGATTGACAAGTCCAATCCCGATATCTTGATTTCGAGCGGCGATACACCGTAGACCCATATATATATCGTCTGCTAATACACGACCAATTAATGTTTGGATCATAATTTTTTCCGTCATCCCATTTCGGGGACTCACGGAAATACCTCGGATAGTGCCACAATCCGTTCTACGTACAACAATGTGTTGAACTACTTCAACAAGTCTACGCGTGAGGTATCCAGCATCTGATGTTCGTACAGCAGTATCCACAACTCCTTTGCGGGCCCCATAGCAGGAAATGATATATTCCGTTAAAGAAAGTCCTTCGCGTAAATTGCTTTGAATGGGTAAATCAATCATTTGTCCTTGGGGATCCGACATTAATCCCCTCATACCTACTAATTGGTGTACCTGAGATGCATTTCCTCTAGCTCCCGAAAAGGACATTATATGGACTGGATTAGAAGGATCAGTCATCCTAAAATTAAGATGCATTTCCTGTCTCAAATATTCACTTGTAGCATACCATATCTCAATGGATTGACGTAATTTTTCTACCGCGTGTACATTCCCATAATGATGGTGCTTTTCTAAAATAAAACTTTGTTGTTCAGCATCTTGGACTAGCCATCCTTTAGAAGGTATTGTTAAAAGATCATCAATTCCTAATGAAATGGATGTAGCGGTGGCTTGCCGGAAACCCAGAGTCTTTACTTGATCCAGTATATGTGATGTATATGCCATCCCGAAGTGATCTATTAATCTGCTAATAAGTCGTTTCATGACAGTTCCATCTATCACTTTATTGTGAAAGACCAGATCGGGCCGTTCCGCCATAAGTACCTCCGTATTCCGCTGAGTGGGATTCGCCAATGGGGTTGAGTCAGTGATTCGAAGACTTCCTTTCCTCGATCTTGATTCACGTAGAAATTAAGGAATTAGGATACCGGTTGAACCAGGGAGGCTCGCCCGGATATCACATAATTACTTAGCTTAGGCACCGTATGAGTAGGCCCGGCAAAACCCTTGTATGGCTTCTTCTATTTCTCTATAAAAAGAAATATGACCAACTGTGGTTCGAATGTATATACAAAGGATTTCTTTTTTGACACTTTTCACTATTAAATAGTGTCCATAAATCTCATGATAGGTTCCCGAGGATTCATATTGAACTTCTCTAGGAAGTTCTCTTGAGGCAATGACACGTTGATCTAGTCGCCACCGGAGCCACAAAGGGCTATCTAAATTGATTCGTTTCTGACGATAAGCTCCAAGTGCATCATAGGAACTACAAAAATAAGGTTCTTTCCCTTTCGTATACTTATAGTTATTATCGCCAACTATTTTATTTTTATAGTGTCCGCGATTCCATGGATTATACCTATTTGCACAAATACCTCGACGATTCCCGATTGTTAATATATAGAGTCCCATAAGCATATCTTGCGTTGGTATGGAAATGGGATCCCCAATAGCTGGAGACAAGAGATTCATATGAGAAAACATAAGTAAATGAGCCTCCGCTTGAGCTTCCAAAGATAAAGGTACATGAACAGCCATTTGATCCCCATCAAAGTCTGCATTGAATCCCTTACGAACTAATGGATGTAAACAAATAGCACGTCCTTCCACTAAAATAGGCTGGAACGCCTGTATGCCTAATCTATGCAGGGTGGGTGCTCTATTCAGCAATACGGGATGCCCCTGCATAACTTCTTGAAGTATTTCCCATACAATTGGTTCTTTTTCCCTAATTTTACTTTTAGCAATCCCTATGTTGGAAGCAAGATGTTGTCTGATTAAACCACGAATTAAAAATGTCTGGAAAAGCTCTATTGCTATTTCTCGAGGCAATCCACACCGATGTAATGAAAGCGAAGGGCCCACAACAATGACGGAACGACCCGAATAATCGACTCGTTTACCAAGTAAAGTCTCGCGAAATCTCCCCTCTTTGCCTTCAATTACATCTGAAAACGATTTGTAAACTTTATTATGACCGTCCCTCATTGGTTGTCCGCGGATCCCATTATCAAGAAGTGTATCCACGGCTTCTTGTACCAATTTCTCCTGACACATTACTAATTCCCCTGGTGTGGATCTACTTGTTGTTAATGGATCAGTAAGAGTATTGTTCCGATAGATAACTCTTCGATAGAGTTCATTAATATCCGAGCTCATTAGTTTACCCCCATCTATCTGAATAATGGGTCTCAACTCGGGAGGAAGAACTGGTAATAAGCACAAAACCATCCACTCTGGTTCCACGTTTGTTCGGATAAAATGCTTAGCTAATTCTATGCGTCTAACCAAAAAATCCTTTCTTCTTCCAATTTTTCTATCTTCCCATTCATTCCCGGTGGAACCCTCTTCCCCTAATTCCTTCCATTCTGCCAATGAATGATCTGTAATAATTCGCAAATCCAGATCGGCTAATTGTTCTCTGATAGCACTCGCTCCAGTAGAGATTTCTCGATTTCGAAATGTATCGAAGCCTTGGGTAGTAAAAAAAAGTGGGATGCTGTATTTCCAGGATTGGATTTCATATTCGAATGAACCTCGTAATCGTAAGAAAGTGGGTTTTTTAGCAACGGGCCTAGCAAAAGAAAAATTGGGATAGGTTCCTATGAATTCCCCCCTTAAAAATCGGACGTGAAGGTTTCCTCTCATCCGGCTCAAGTAGTTACATCAAATAAAGAAAGGGGTTCTTTTTTTCCAATTCCCATTTTGTTCTAGAAAGCCCCATAAAGATTTACTCCTTACTCAAGTTCACAGCGAGGACCAACCAATATCTCATTATTCATTCTTACTTTTACTTTATGAATTAGTTATTCAATTCAATTACGACAGAAAGGAAATGAGAAATTTTTGAGTAGTCTACTTCCCTTCGAATGAGAAATTCCTTTTATTTTAATAATTCAAATAAAAATTCGAATATCTTCGAACTCACTCATCTCATAAGGGATTTACTTGTCTATGCATCGTTTCATTCGATCTTTTAGGTCCCTACTTCACCTCGATGGTTATGCTATGATATCCTTTGAAGCATATATGCGATGGATAAACTCCTGTAACCATGCCATATTTGTTTACTTGAATGGAATCTCTTTCGAAAACAAATGGAATGGCTAATTCCACGAAAGAAGTTTTTTTTTTCACGAGGTATAACTAGCAATTCCGATTTATCTATTATGGAATCGACCATGGATCAATTCCCTTTTCTATTTGGAAGTATTTAATACACCCATAATTCTGAGCTTCATGTTCCTCCTCCAAAGAGACATGTCAGAGTCGGGGGCATCCCAATCGGATTGAATGGGGTGACAGTTTCTCATTCCGAATCTGTAAAATCAAGATTTCGATCAAATCACACATCGCAGTATACTAGGCCTTCTAATTCCTTAAGGGGTTTATCTAAAAAATTCGCGATATAACTGGGAAGACGTTTCAAATACCACACATGAGTCACTGGGCATGCCAGTTTGATGTATCCCATTTGATATCTTCGTACCTGAGAATCAACAAATTCGACTCCGCATTGTTCACAAAATTTTGGGTCTTCTTTTTCATCTCCGATCACTCGATAATTTCCACAAGCACAAATTCCACTTTTAATAGGTCCAAAGATTCTTTCACAAAACAATCCATCTTTTTCCGGTTTATTGGTTTTGTAATGAAAAGTATAGGGTTTTGTCACCTCTCCAACTATTTCTCCATTAGGTAGGATTTTGGTGGCCCACGTACTTATTTGTTGGGGAGAAACCGATCCAATTCGAAGTTGTTGATGTTTATACCGATCGATCATAGAAGAAAAATTCGGATTCATTCCGATCAAGCTTCCTTCCTATGAATCTGGAAGTTCTTCTCAGATACAAGGAAATGATTCAGTTCCAGAGCCAAAGACCGTAGTTCTCGAACGAGTAATCGAAAAGATTCGGGAGCATCCTCCGGGTTAGGTATTGTTCCTCCAATAATCATAGTACCAAGTACTTCCTGGCGAGCTCTAATATGATCGGATTTATAAGTAAGCATCTCTTGTAAAATATGCGCAACACCAAATCCCTCTAGAGCCCAAACTTCCATTTCTCCTACTCGTTGTCCCCCTTGCTTGGCCCTCCCTCTAAGGGGTTGTTGTGTAACAAGTGCATAATGTCCACTGGAGCGCCCATGGATTTTATCATCAACTTGATGAATTAATTTCAGGATATAGGGTTTTCCTATTATAACAGGTTGTTCAAAAGGATCTCCTGTTCTTCCATCAAATATTCTGCTTTTTCCTGGATACTCGGGTTCAAAGACCCATGGATTTGCTGTTTGCTTTCTGGCTTCATATAATTCAGAAAACACTAATTTTCTCGAAGCTTCTTGCTCATATCTTTCATCAAAGGGTGCTATTCTATAATGTCTGTCCAGCAAGTTCCCCGCTAACCCGACGAGAGCATTCAAATATCTGTCCCACATTCATTCGCGAAGGTACTCCTAATGGGTTGAAGACCATATCCACTGGTGTTCCATCTTGCAAATAAGGCATATCTTGTCTAGGCAAAATTTTCGAAATGATACCTTTATTCCCATGCCTTCCAGCTACTTTATCACCTACTTTGATTTCACGTTTCTGTGAAATATATACACGAATAATTTCTGGATTATAACTGGACTTTTTTTTTTTCTGGATCCATCTCACATCAATAACCCGGCCCCTTCCCCCTATAGGTAATTTTAGACAAGTTTCCTTTGCAGTGGATACCTGAATGCCAAGTATGGCTCGTAATAATCTATCTTCTGGAGCATACGATGATTCTTTCGCCGCCTGAGGCGTTAATTTACCTACTAAAATATCACCTGTTTCTACCCAAGATCCCAGCATCACAATTCCGTTTCTGTCTAAATTGCGGAGTAAATGAGCTTCCAAATGGGGTATTTCCCTAGTGATTCTTTCAGGACCTTGGCTTGTCACATGAGTCTGAATTTCATATTTCCGGATGTGAAAAGAAGTATAAATATCGGCATATACCAAACGCTCACTAATGAGTACCGCGTCTTCAAAATTGTAGCCTTCCCATGGCATATAAGCTACTAATACATTTTTTCCCAAAGCGAGTTCACCGCCAACAGTAGCCGCACCACCCGCTAAAATTTGTCCCTTTTTAATGCATTTACCCCGCGTAGCCTGAGGTTTTTGATGCATACAAGTGTTTTTGTTGGAACGTTGATACATAACTAATGGAATGCTTATAGTGTCTCCATTACCTGATAAAATGATCTTGTCAGTATCGGTATAAATAATCTTTCCCTCGCATTCGGCTATAGCAGAAACCCCCGAATCTAGAGCCGCTTGGCGTTCCAACCCAGTTCCAACAATACACTTCTCGGACCGAGAAAGCGGAACTGCTTGGCGCTGCATATTAGAACTCATTAAAGCCCGATTCGCATCATTATGCTCAATAAAAGGAATGAGGGAAGCTCCAATAGAAAAATATTGGAAGGGAAAAATGCTTCGAAGATGAATCTGTTCCCATGCAATAGTCAGGAATTCTTGACGGTATCGAACTGGAACAACCTGTTCTTCTTGAATATCCTGGTTCAAGGCCAAAGAATTTCCTGTCGCTACCATATAGTATTCATCTATACTTGGTGCTAAATAAACCACCAGTACCTCTTTAGATCTCTCAGATATCTCATAAAATGGACTCTCTATAGACCCCCAATAACCAATCCTCGCATGAATAGCTAAGGACCCAATAAGTCCAACATTGATCCCTTCGGACGTGTCAATTGGACAAATACGTCCATAATGACTAGGGTGGATATCCCGTATCCGAAAACTAGCAGTTCGACCAGTTAATCCTCCAGGACCCAAATAACTCAATTTTCGCCCATGAACTATTTGTGTCAATGGATTCGTTCGATCCAAAACTTGAGATAAAGGGTGTAATCCAAAAAAGGATTCATAAGTAGTTGTTAATGGAGTTGAAGTTACCAAATTCTGAGGAGTCGGTATTAATTTATACCTGATTGCTCCACATATAGTTCCTCGAACCACATTTTCTAAACGAACCAGAGCCAAACCCAATTGATCCTGTAACAGATCTGCTACAGAACGAATACGTTTATTTTTCAAGTGATTCATATCGTCAAGTGTGCCCATTCCAAATTTCATTCCGATCAAATGATCCGCAGCAGCCAATATATCTCGTGGTAACAAAAATGTATTGTTCTGAGGTATATCAAGATTCAGTCTCCGGTTCATGTTTCGTCGACCAATCCTTCCTAATTCACATCTTTGTTGAAAAAATGTCTTTTGTAATTCCTTACATAAGGACTCCGAAAATACTGGATCCCCACCTACACACGCAAATTGTTGATAAAACTCCAAAATGGCATTTTCCCTTGACCCGATCTTTTTTTTTTCCTTTTCATTCAGGAAAGACAAGAAAATTTCAGGGTAGCAAGCATTATCCAGAATTTCTCTTAGATTCGACCCCATAGCTGATAGTAGAACTAGAATAGATATTTTTTGTTTCCTACTCACGCGGGCCCATATTCTTGCTTTTCTATCAATCTCTAATTCTGACCTTCCTCCCCAATCTGATATTATTGTGCCGGTATAGACAGCAATTCCGTTATGGTCCAATTCTGAACGGTAATAAATACCGGGGCTTTGCAATATTTGATTGATCACAATCCTGTATATTCCATTTACTATAGAGGTTCCCAGGGAATTCATTAGAGGAATATTTCCAATAAATACGGTTTGCTCTTGCATATCTCTACCGGGTTTCCAAATTAATCCTGCGGGTACATATAATTCAGAAGAATACGTGAGTGATTCATACACAGCATCTCTCTCTTTTATCAAGGGTTCCACCAATTGATATGTTTCCACAAATAATTGAAATTCTATTTCTTGATCTGTATCTTCAATTTTTGGAAACTTATGAAGTTCTTCGGTCAAGCCCTGATCAATGAACCTACAAAATCCTTCAAATTGTATCTGACTAAATCCAGGTATTGTAGACATTCCCTCATTTTCATCCCGGAGCATCTTAATTAAGTTTCCCATTTATTGAAAAAATCCCATTATTGGTTAAGTCTTTATCGAACCATATAGATCGATCGAGCAATGATGGAATGTATATTCTTTTTACTGAATCACATGAAATTTTATCCAATTCCATAGACCTATGAAATTGGCATAGACGGAGGAATAAAGAGAGATAATTTTCGACGGATCCAAATGGAGATGGATTAATAAAACATTCCTTGAAACAAAATTCTGCCCCTTAGCTTAGACTGATGGAGTCTTGTATAGAATATACAAATGGATCCAATTTCTACCTGTTATTATGATATTACGATAAGATTGGGTATCAGAAATAAGATTGGGTATCAGAAATAAGATTGGGTACCAGAAATAGATTCATGATTTGATCCATTCTCTATGAATGAGATAAAGACAGAATAATCCGGAACAGTATCGAGTTGGTTTTTATTTTAGCACTTAACTTATTTCATTGATTCCACCATTGTTCAAAAAAGGATTCACAGAGAAGAGGGAGCTCTTGTTAGTGTTAGTAGAATTAGTAGAATACGATTGAAGTGCGTAAAGGGCATTGTATAAGTATATCCAGATATAGCTATCTAGTTATCTGCATATCCCCTCTTTTCGGGGTGCTATATGCGAATTTCCAATTTAGATTCAACTTATTCAATAGAAAAATATTCAATGCAAAATTCAAGCACGACAATTCCCTATAAGATAAGGTGGATAGGACTAGGTATGCGTGTAACAATTTATGTTCGAGGGTTTACATATACACATATATGTTGTTATAATTGAAATTGAAAACAATTGATACTGATTAGTCGTGTATCAACTTTTTTGTTTTCTTATGTTATTAATTTAATTATTAAGGTAAGGAAAGAAAACGTTAGATCAAAATCCAAGAACTGTTCATGAATTCACAGGAAATAATTAATGGCTCCAATTTACTCTGAATTTTGGACTCTGTGCCTAGAAATATCTTTTTTCTGTTTCAATATAAAAAAAAATATTATGTTTTGAAACACTATACAATCAAGAGAACCCTGGACCCAGGGATCCCTTTTGGAAAGGGATAAAGAAACCCGTTTTAAAAATCCAACTCAAACCAAAAAAAGGTTGAGTAACCCCCCCCCCCCCAAAAAAAAAAAAAAAAGAAAGAGTTAGGTCTATTTTGGATCATTTTGGCGGCATGGCCGAGTGGTAAGGCGCGGGACTGCAAATCCCTTTCTCCCCAGTTCAAATCCGGGTGTCGCCTGATCAACAAAAGAAAAGCTTCGGAATACCTTATCCTTCTATGCTAATAGAACTCACATATGCTAATAGAACTCACAAAATTCTTGCCTGACAGAAGCATGACTAGGGTTGTAGATACTGTATTTTAAGAATACAGAGGTTCTATAAAAAAAAAAGACTTGAATTTTTATCATTTGGTTATGGTTAAAATCGGGTATCAATATGAAAAAAAACCGATTTATGACTGATTACTGGTTGGTTCGGGCTATTTCTTTGTATTTGATTTATCAATCGAATCGATAGTAAAACTGAAATTGTGAGATTCAGAACTACGAAAGTCAGATACCTAAAATCGGGGTAGCCGAAGGAAAGGGGGTTCGGTTCCTAAATGTAAATCCAATCCTTGCTTCTATTCTAGGATCTGAGGGAGATTATAGGAAGCACTATCAATACTTCCTAATTACCCTACCTTACTAGGGTGGTGCCCACTGACTGAGTCTTGAATTAAATTGGGTAGGTTGGTGGGGAATCAAATTGGGAGTTGCGGAAAGGGCTAAGGATAGTTTGTATTTTGTATCCAGACTCACGAGAATCCCTGAGTACTTACTCAGGTATCCAATCAATATTGGATTGGATGGGTAATCAACTCTTAACTATAACTATTATAGTTATAGAATAACTAACTATTCTATATCTATATTATAGAATATAGAATCTAATTTTCTAATAAAAGTTGAAAAATACTTCTCCGTTTTTTGTAACACCCTGCCAAGAACGTAATGGGGTGTCCCCCGATTGTTTCACAGAAAGAAACAGAGACAGTAAGACTTGGGGGGTAGATAGAGGTATGTGATAGATAGTTAAGATAGTTATCTTTTACATCTTTATGGTATATATATATATTCTATTTATATTCCATTTTTTTTTCTTATGCTTATGAAAGCTAACAAAACAAACAATGGGTCTTACTATTCCTACATCTTTCATTAGTAACATTCCTTTAAGATCTCCAAGGGTAGTTGTATATCTTGCTTTTGCTTACTGCTTTCCGATTCGACCGGAGATCCTTGTAATTAGAGTATAGGAACTCTTGTATTCATTGGATTGGTTCATCAATAGCGTTAGAGCAAAATGCCATTTTGACTCTGCACCATTGATTCCACTATTATTAGTGATTAATAATGGAATAATTCCTTCATATTCATAGAGATCGGGGAGATAATTTACATGGATATAGTAAGTCTCGCTTGGGCTGCTTTAATGGTGGTCTTTACGTTTTCCCTTTCACTCGTAGTATGGGGAAGAAGTGGACTCTAGGGGTACTACTAATTAAGTTGAGTAATCAAATTGGATCAATGGTGCTTATGTTTAATGGACCGTTCCGCGAAGCGTTTTAAGATAATCCATTTCAAAAATTCTAGGGTAATCCAGTAATATATGAACAATGATCTTTCGATCAATATTTGAATGATTTGATTCTGATGTTGTTCGTATTTCGAAACTCAAAGGAATGCGCATGATAGGAAATTTTTCCAGCCGAACTCTTCCTATTCCTAAATATAATATTCGATTTCGATGAACCCGCTCTTACCATAATTATGGATATTACAATGAGGAGCAACCAACCCCTATTTTTTTATTTGTTTTTCCCTCTTGACTGTTCAAAGAGGAAGTACTGCTACTATTACGTGGATACGTACTTTCTACTGGAGATGCCATAGACGTAGTGGTTGTTCAAAGGGGTACTACGCATAATAAGATCTTGCGTCGGGTGATCCGTGCTCACTTAAGTTTTATACTTCTAGGAATCCTATTTATGCTTTATTGACTCACCTCATGTCATGGCTCAAGCATGAAAAATGGGTGGTGTTTACTACTTATACTTATTTTTCAAATCCGAAGAAGTGACTATAGAACTCCGTGGGGTATCTGTTAACGGCCCAATCAATTACTTCATTTATATGGATAGATATTGTATCTAGTCTATATCAAACCCATCCATTTTTTGAATTTATACAATACAACTTTATACATGCAATACAATATTTTTACAATATAATAATAGATAGTGTGGTAGAAAGAACTATATGAACCTTTCTACTACACCATCTATTATACTGTTGATTCCAGTTCTCTAATTTCATTTAAGACTTGGAATTGGAATCCCTTTTATTTCGTCAATCATTGATAAGAGCTAATAAGTCAAGTTTAATTCTAATCATTTTGACTGACTGTTTTTACGTAGATGATAAGTAAAAAAGCAGTAGGAACTAAAATGAACAGCGCAGTCGCAATAAATGCGAGAATATTGACTTCCATAATCTCATCGTTTTTTTTTGCTTCGCAATAACTCGGGATCTAATCCCATAGAAAAAAAAAAATAAAAATAAAAAGATTTCTCCTGTAAATTCAATGGGTGCATCCTGATGGTTGATACTGAATCGGATCAATATTCAATATTATATTATGAATATGAATAACAATATCTGATCTATTAAATCGATTCATCGTCGAGAATTGAATAGTATAACATAGGAAGATCTTTTATCCATACCGAATCAAAAATGGGATTCCTGATCTAATCAAGAATCCCATTGAATTTCTCATCTTTTTTTTTTTCATTCTTTAGTTTCTAAAATCTATCATCTTCTTTATAAGAATCATCCGACGAGGTATCATCTGACCTGTGTTCTGTTGCCGGCCTTCCATTGGTAACAGACCTAAACAGTAGGAGTGAAATGGAAAGGGGGAGGAGTTAAGCTCGAAGCGAAGTTTTCGTAATGATCTAATCCTCCTGGAAGGCAGAGAAATGTGATAAAGGTATGGGTATGGGATGGGTCTCGATATAAAAAAAAAGATCTAATATTCCGACAAATTCTTTCTTTATTGATTTTTCTCCTTCTTCGATGAAACCCTAAAATAAAAATATATATTATATAAAGATAAAGAAAATAAAGAAAAAAAAAATGATTCATTCCCCCTGTGGAAAAGAAACAAAAGGGACGGATCATTGTTTGATCCTTTACTTTATATTAAAAGTAAGGACCCTCTTTTTCCTTGGATTGGGACTGAAAGCTAAATTCAGCATGCAATTTGAATAAGAATAAGATAGATAGATTGTTTTTAATTACTTTACTAATTGAGATTGCACAAAATCGTATCTCGAAAACACGAAAACAAAAGGGAGTAGGTTTAATAGTACTCTGCTGCCCGAGTAACTATGTTACTAAGTTAGTTAATTGTGTATCGTAGAATAAACGAGTACAATTTGTATATGTACTCCCTGGAAACGTATGGGTACTCTGTACCCTATTCCATTTCATGGATCAGAAGCAATTGAAAAAGTCAAACCAGTGGGTCTCTCTTGGAATCCCCAGTATGGCGATACCTACGACTACGTATGCCTCTCCCCCAGCAATCGGTACTAGTTCAAATAATTGAAATTCCCGTCTTTGTCCGATGAGAAATTCGAAACGAAAAACAAAATAAAAAAAAATTAAGGATCCCCGCAGGAAATTCAATCCTGTCCCGGGCCCCCTCCTCACAGAAAATGGGAAGATGAATTGATGGATTCATCGGATCCGAGGTCGGGACTGACGGGGCTCGAACCCGCAGCTTCCGCCTTGACAGGGCGGTGCTCTGACCGATTGAACTACAATCCCAGGGTGAGGTATACAGCATGCATATATGTATTCTTATGCTTTCATTCGTTTCGTTTCTATTTACGAGAAATATTCTCGTGTTGTAAAAGAAACACGACTGATATACTGATATCCACATGGATACGGACTAGAGTAAGAATGACACAGATTACTGGTAATCCTACTAATATATTGAGAATCTATTTTTCAATGGAAAAAGGACTCTTTTTTTCTTTACTACCTTTGCAACAAATTGGGAATCTAGATCTTTAGACAGATCAGAAGATGTGAGAAATTGGAAAGAAACCAAGGGGTATTGTAGAAAAAATGGACCCTTTATCCCTATATATTTTATTCCCATATATCCTTAGAATACTTTTAGAATTTTAGAATATATGGGGCATTCTAAATATCTAAATAATGGGCATTTCTGGAGGACAAATTTGGTTATCATGGATCGGCGAATTAGTGGGCCGAGCTGGATTTGAACCAGCGTAGACATATCGCCAACGAATTTACAGTCCGTCCCCATTAACCGCTCGGGCATCGACCCAGGAAGAACAAATTCTGGGCTTATTGATAATCCATGATCAACTTCCTTTCGTAGTACCCTACCCCCAGGGGAAGTCGAATCCCCGCTGCCTCCTTGAAAGAGAGATGTCCTGAACCACTAGACGATAGGGGCATACCTGCCCGATCGCCATCATACTATGTTCATAGTATGAGCAGTTTTTTGGAATTGTCAATATAATGTAATGTATAATTATAATGGGATGACTAGATCCGAAAAATCTTTCCTGCTTCTACGATTCCATAGAATTTTTGATTTTAATTCATGAAATGAACCATCCCGTCCTATATCCTATATATATATAACGAAGTATGGGATCCCCTCAGGAAATGATTTGTTCGACAGACAGAAAAGGTAAGTCAAACCTTTCTTCCATTTTGACTCATCGACTCACTCATCGTTAAGATGGGATATAACCTATCTTTATCTCACACTAATACTAAGCCAGGAAATTAAAAAACGATAGAATGCTTTTTTTGATCGATTCAAAAAGATGATGTAGAACTGGTAAATCAGGGAAGGGATTCGCTGAAATATTTTGAATCGATGTCAGATTCGTACATGTATCAATCAAGTGAATCTCATCTGGATGGGTCAATAAAAGCAAAGCAATTAGTATAGGCCCGGCCCTGAAAGAATTCATTGCATTACCATTGCTATTTATCAAATATACAAAAGAAAATAATCATTTTTTTTTTCATAGAATCTCATAGGTATAGGTAAATCAAATTTCTTGTTCCTGAGTGAATCCCTATGCATACATGTATATATGTACATATAGTAAATATATGGATCATGTAGTAGACTCATAGCAGCGAGTGGCTTCTTCCTGAATTGAATAAAACGGGCCCTTTTAACTCAGTGGTAGAGTAACGCCATGGTAAGGCGTAAGTCATCGGTTCAAATCCGATAAGGGGCTTTTTTCATGAAGCTCCAGTTTGCAGTCTTAGTGTTCATTATTCAGCAGAGAAAAGAGAGATTTTTTATATTTATTTGTAATATAATAAATATATCTAAGGTAACTGCCCACATAATGAGTTATTATTTATTATTCAAAATAAATTATAGAATGAGTTATAGGTACAAAGTTGAACATTTGTTCATTATGATGATAAGTAATTGCCCTAATCTTA
>NW_027181935.1:2500-5000 GCF_029961685.1 Aristolochia californica | reverse complement strand
TGTTAAAATAAAATAATTGGAATCTAATATAATATATTATATAGCCCTGTACAAATATGATCCAGACACACATATATATATATATATATATATATATGATATATCATATATGTGTGAACATGATGATGTTCATATCAGAACGAAGAAATGCGGATATGGTCGAATGGTAAAATTTCTCTTTGCCAAGGAGAAGATGCGGGTTCGATTCCCGCTATCCGCCCATGGTAAAATAATCTAATATAATATGATAAATGATTCGGTATAGTTGACCACGATAGTGTAGTGGTTCTAACTTCCCTCTTCTTTCCTACTATCCCAAAACAATTAACGGAGTTACACCTAACGTCTAAAAATGTAGCGGAGACAGGATTTGAACCCGTGACTTCAAGGTTATGAGCCTTGCGAGCTACCAAACTGCTCTACCCCGCACGAAAGACCCGGGAACTAATGGACCAAGAAGGATTGCCCCTCTACCATAATAAATAGAATAGCCCATTTCTACAGAATGGTAAAGGGGCCCCTCTATGATCATAGATCATAGAGACCCATAGAAATATGAAGAAGGGGTATTTTTACCCTTACCAACTTGATCTCGTTGCCCCGGCAACAAACATGCATGAACCCTTTCGCGAAGTATGTGCCCGGATAGCCCAAAGTCCCGATAGTTACCTCTGGGCCTTCCGGTCGAAAAGCAACGTCGATGAAGACGTATAGGTGCACTATTACGTGGCGGGGATTGCAATTTTCCATGAATTTGCCATTTGTCACTCAACGACGAAACTTTGCTTATTTCTTTTTTTAGGGATCGGCGAATCAAATGATATTTCTCTTTTAATTTCCGCCTTTTATTCTCCCTTTGAATCAAACTTTTCCTTGCCATAATTGTTCAGTTCCTATTTTATTATCAATGATACGGGTCGGATCCTAGATGTAGAAATATAAGAGGGTAGTGGTAGTCCCCCTTCTCCACCGAATCAAATGAGATTGTTCCCGATGGAGCACATTACAAGAAAAATGAATTAACCAAATTTGCCTGATGTAGAGGCAATCAAGAAGGCTGCGTAAGTGAATATATAACCTACAGAAAAGTGGGCTAATCCAACCAATCTTGCTTGCACAATGGAAAGAGCCACTGGTTTATCCCTCCATCGAATCAAATTAGCCAAAGGTGTGCGTTCATGAGCCCATGCTAAAGTTTCAATCAATTCCTGCCAATATCCACGCCAGGAAATTAAGAACATAAATCCAGTCGCCCAAACAAGATGTCCAAATAGGAACATCCATGCCCAGACCGATAAACTATTCGTACCAAAAGGGTTATATCCATTGATAAGTTGTGAAGAGTTTAACCATAGATAATCTCTTAACCATCCCATCAAATAAGTGGAGGATTCGTTAAATTGGGAAACGTTACCTTGCCATAATGTGATGTGCTTCCAATGCCAATAAAAAGTAACCCATCCTATGGTATTTAACATCCAGAAAACTGCCAAATAAAATGCGTCCCAAGCCGAAATATCACAAGTACCACCTCGTCCCGGCCGTCGCAAGGAAAACTATAACCGAAATCCTTTTTATCTGGCATTAACTTGGAACCGCGCGCGTCTAAAGCACCTTTTACTAAAATCAATGTAGTTGTATGCAAACTAGAGCAATCGCATGATGAACCAAGAAGTCTCCAGGACCTATTGTTAAGAATAGTGAATTACTATTCTCATTAACGGCATTCAACCAGCCAGGTAACCATATGCTTCGACCAGCATTAAATGCTGGGCCATTCGTTGAAGATAAGAGTACGTCGAACCCATATGAAGTCTTACCGTGAGCAGATTGTATCCATTGGGCAAATATAGGCTCAATCAAGATTTGTTTCTCCGGAGTACCAAAAGCGAGCATGACGTCGTTATGAACATAGAGTCCTAAAGTATGAAACCCCAGAAACAGGCTGGCCCAACTTAAATGAGATATGATAGCTTCTTTATGGTCTAACATTCTTGCCAATACATTATCCTCATTCTGTTCTGGATTGTAATCTCGAATGAAGAATATAGCTCCATGAGCAAAGGCTCCTGTCATGATGAACCCTGCGATGATTGGTGATGAGTATATAACGCAGCTTGAGTAGTAAAGTCTTGTGCTATAAATGCGTAAGCGGGTAAAGAGTACATGTGTTGAGCTACCAAGGAGGTAATAACCCTAAAGAGGCTAGGGCAAGACCCAATTGAAAATGAAGCGAATTATTGATTGTGTCATAAAGACCCTTATGTCCACGCCCCATCGACCTCCCGGAGGAATATGTGCTTCTAAAAGATCTTTCATACTATGCCCAATACCGAAGTTAGTTCTATACATATGGCCAGCAACGAGAAAAATAAATGCAATAGCTAAATGATGATGGGCAATGTCGGTCAGCCATAAACTTTGTGTTTGTGGATGGAATCCCCCGAGAAGGGTTAGAATGGCAGTTCCCGCCCCTTCGTAGGTGCCGAATAAATGACTA
>NW_027181934.1:27500-31935 GCF_029961685.1 Aristolochia californica | reverse complement strand
CGGTCCCATAAGGACACAGCTTTAAGCTCCCAGATCATTTTTTGAAGCGGTGTAGGGCCGGTTCCTAAACCGTCTCACAGGGGAAGACGACCTGAAGGGTGTCCAATGCAGCCCCAATTCCAGCGGCGTTGTAAACGTCGCCGGGGCATATCGCTCTTTGAGGGAACGGGCCCGCTTTCATACCTCGAGGAAGATCTCCTCGGATTCAGTAGTGGGCGGGTTAACTATGCTCGTTTTCTGGTAATCCTGGCCTTTCGCCACTAAGATTATCCGTGAGAGCGTAAAAACCGAGAGGTCGAATTTGACCAATCGGTCAGCCCGACTATCCCGAACCCGAATCAATTTTCGATGAAAAGCTGGCCCGCGGATAACCATCCCGGGTTAAGGAAAGAGGGTGTGAGGTAAAGGTACGGTTTTATCCCGACTAGAAAGATTGAAGAATTCCTATCTATTGATGTAAATTATTAGGATGCAAGCGAGCCGAGAGAAGAGAGTAGACGAGCCTTCCCTGTTTACGGTAAGGGGAAGGCGAGGCACGAGGCGAGCGACTAAACCAACCCCGAGCCGGCGATAATAAGAGAAAGAATGAGGCTTAGGTCGTGACGAAGATCAAAGAAAAGTATAGTATGCGGGGAGAGGTGGAAATGCCAGGTCTTGTCATTCAATGGTAAGCAAGGGAGTAGACCTCTACTATATAGGAAGGAGGTAAACCGCTTCGAGCAGGAGCTTCCTTCGATAGCAAGGGCGGGAGGGCTAGGAGAAGTAGGCAAGAGCTAGGGCGAGCTGCCTTCAATGCTTTCTTGCTTGCTTATCCAATGCGCTATACAATATTATGCTATAAAGAATGATTTTTCTTTCTTTATTATAATATTAATTAATTCTGAGAATAATAGCTAGTTTTTTCTTTTTTGATTATTCTTTGTGATTTATAATATCACAAATAGTCAGATGTAGTAGAATGCCTAGGGATTTCTATCTTAGGATTTATGGTATATTCCACTTGGTTTGTGTTGATGTATTCTTTTCATTAGGGTCTGGTTAGAGGATCGTCATTCTTTCTATTGATTCGATACAGATACGGAAATAGAATGCATCGGCCAATTAGATTCTCTCCCTTTGTCCCAAATTTATACTTAATTGATTTGATTCAATCTGTTAAATTGTGAGGAATCCTTCCATATAAATATATATATAACAACTCATGGATTCCTATACCAAATTATAGACTTTTGACTTGTACTCCCTACCCCCGATGGTCCCCCTAGAGAGAATAAAGAATCGAGTTATTTAATTAGACTTAGAATAGAAGTCTTGAAGAAGTCATTCCATTTCGGACCAATTTCTAGGACTCAAAATCGCGATTTGAAATTCTTTGAAATGACTCGAAAGACTTGTTAATAACATCTTATAAGACTACCCAAGGGGTTAGGTTTCGTGACAATAAAAAGGTTTGTTTCCTTTGAAGTAAACCCACACAATGGAGTGTACCACAGTCGTAGAATCGGCTGAATCATAAATGATCCGCATAAGAGACTTCTAATGGAATCAGGCGTTGTTGAACGATTCGACAGACCAAATCCTAAAATCGACTCATAGAAATAGAAGAGGGTGCAAACGTTGATACGTTTAGGTTATAGGTTAGCGTCCATTTTTGATCTCTGAAACAATGCATTGCATTGGAGTTATTGTGGAACAACAAAGCGATGAGTCAGAAGGATCCCCAGCCCGTGCAAGTTCAAACGGGCCCCCAATCTTCTTGCTTGCATAAAGTCTGTATCGGAAGGAAGGACCAGTAGAATTGGAATGATGAACAATTTCATTAGATTAGGTTGGAATAAAAAAGAAAGAAGTATTGTGCAGAAACAGAAGACTACTTGCTTTGCCAACCCACCGCGCGGGCCAGCCACAAGCACTAATGTGAGAAAATGAGAGCTACACAAAAATGTCAAAATGACAAGGATGTCAAAATATATAGGGCTATACGGACTCGAACCGTAGACCTTCTCGGTAAAACAGATCAAACTGAGTATTATCTAAATGATTCGAACTGTTTCAAAGACCCAACATGCATTTATTTTGCATTGGGCCAGGAGGGGAACTCATTCAAGAGTGGTTGTAAGGTGTCATTCACTCAATCAAAAGGGAGGAGTCAACAGGTCAATAAAGAGGGAACGCAGGGCGGAACTCACTCATTCCACAGGTAGGAGTCAATCCAAGGGGGAGGTCGATCCTGTGTTCTGTGCCTGAAGAGAGTCCCACGGAGCGGTAAGGCCGATATGTTGCTTTAAGCCTGTACCTGGGCGTTCCGAACCGCTGTGATCACCTCTCCTTCCAATCCAGTCTCTTTCGAAACAAGGGATCCCGAAGTAGCATTTATATTAGAATCCGAATCGTAAGCCAAATCAGAAGCCGTTTCAGGCGCCGAATCTGAATTCAGAAGAGTTTCATCCGCCCGCGTCTGGAGACGTATCAAAGGAATAGACATAAGAGAACATTCCCTGCTCCATACCATAAGAAAGGAAAGCGTAGAATCGGAACGGAAGAGTATTAGCGCTAAAAAATACCGGTTTTGATCTAATTAACTTGTCTTGTGCACCCGAGCTACTTTTGAACAGAGGCTTCGTAGCCCATTTTCCTTCCGGTCTTAAGAATCTAAAAAAACTAGTCAATTATGCCACTTTTGAAGCGCCATAAGCAGCCAAGCATAGTGGTTCGCTCAAGCAAAGCAATGGAGTTTGCGAGACTTCAAAGCGTTCCGGTAGTGCTTCTAGCAAAGAAATAGTCAAATAAGAACCTCAATTTCATTCGATTACACACGACGACAGAAGTTCTCGAAAGAGCTACTTCAGAATGAATGAAAGCTACATCAATCCACAGGAATGAAATTCTAGATATTCTCGTAAAGTAAAGCCGACTCATTAATGAGCCCTCAAAGGGCAGCGGCAGCCTAAGGAACAAGGAAGAGGCTCGGCTTGCTTTCTCTGTTGGTTGAATTCGCCACCACTAGGTGGCGGCTCTCGATTGCTGCTTGATTACCTATGTCGCTTGCGTTAAGCTTTCTTTCTGCCGCTTTCAGTTCCGCACCAAATCGTAGCAAAGCGCAGATGCGGTAGCAATTTATGAAAGCTGAGCTGCCCTTTAGCTTAGTAGCTGCGAGACCTGTCAAGTTCCGCTCTTCCCACTTGATCCTGCAAGCCTATACTTCTAGCTTTTTTTGCTGTCACTGCAATCGTTGGAATTGGTTGGTCGCTTGCTTGATTGGAAGGACTGCCGCCTTTCTCTCTTAGCTTAGCTTGACTGATCGTGTAGCAACGAGCTGCTTGAATAAGAAAGCAAATGCATTCAACCCGCATGATCGGCCATTTCCCGATTGAACCAACACAGCTGTTCCGCTTCCCCCCACCTACCTTCTCTGAACGAGCTCTTTCTATCCGTTCAAAACCCTGACTTCCCTAAAAGCTGGATCTATCTCTTCCTCCGAGTCGTGCCAACATTCGTGCCTCACCATTTCTAGTGATTTTCTGACAGTCGTGACATCGCTCCGCCAAACCCAGTGTGGACCAGGAGGGTAGTGACACTTGTCTATAAAGAAAAAGGGGAACGATCCGCTTTGCGAACCACCACCGTTGACAAGTCTCCTTAACGAAACAGAAAAAGTCACCGAGGGGCCGAGCGCGAGCTTCGTCCAGAGCTTGACCAGGGGATGGTTGAGTGCGCAAGGAAGAAACTCAAGCAAGAACCAGACCGATCCACCAAAAAAATCAGTGAAAAACGCTCTCCATTTGAACTTGGCTTGAAGGCCCAAAGAAGTGAGATAAAAATCTTTCGACAGGACTGAAAGGAAAGAAAGGAGCAAGTGTCGTGTGCAAGTGTGGCTTTCAAGCTTGTCTCCCTGTTGCTAAAAGCCTGGAGACCGGGGGTGCTTAGGACCAGAGGTGCTTGCGGCCAGCAGGAAGTTGTTCTGGCTTTAGAGCTGAGACCAGAGGTGCTTGCAGACCTGAGGTCGCGGCAGCTTGCTTGCTAAGGTACGAAAACGTGCTGGTAAGTGAACGAACCTGTGAATTCTCGCGGCAGGCGTTCTCGAGGTCTTTGGTCCAGTGAAAGCCTTCTTTCGAAACCAAGTCGTAGTGACGAAAGGAAGGCAGACGCGCAGGTCAGATCAGCCCGCCGCTTATTTATATCGTAGTTCCACTTTAAGATCGTGGAGCAACACCAAAAGGAGTGAGCTTATTTGGTTAGGAAGCGAGAGGAAGAGTGAAGGTCGACAGGCAAAGAATGGCTTGAGTGAAAGCTGGAGTGGCACAAGACAGATTGAAAGCAAAGGGAAGGGAGCAATCAAACTCAAGCGCGTTAGCGCAACGCGCGCTAGGCGAGGGTTGGTGTGGCAAATAGGGCCGTTGCTTCTTCCTCCTCATTTATCTTCCTGCTCCTGCAT
>NW_027181934.1:12500-22500 GCF_029961685.1 Aristolochia californica | reverse complement strand
GAGTGGATCGGTCGCCAAGACATTGAGTTTCAGCTATACCACCAAGACTGCTTCAATTCGGTCGTCTGTTTCAGTGGAAGTGTTGAAAAATGATTAGCAAGGCTTCTGTCAGGAGAGAAAGAGAGTGATTGTGGAGAGGCCACAGGGGTTTGGACAACTGGATTTGTCCCAGATAGGAACATATTTTTGACCAGGAGAACCCTTTCTATCTCTGGCATTCATTTTTTCTTATCTATTGTTACGCTTGTTTGTTAGGTTTTGGACGAGAGCTAAGGTCGAGGCATCTGGCCCTCCCCGATTCCTCCTCTTGTACTTGTCATGTTTTAACCACTCGAGGCGCCCCTCGCAAGAGACTTCGGTTTCTGATACGATTCTCAGAATGCTTATAAGCAACGTATGTGATTATTGTATACGAAAATCAATCAGTCAAGTGCGCTAAACTAAAATAGACCTCGTAGCTCGCAAAGTCAAGTCGATTGGGCATTCCTATGGTTGATAAGCTCCGACTTCTTTTTCTCCTTTCCCCACATCATCCTCAGGGGATTCGAGAGAAACAGGTACTGTGGCCACGGTTCGTTAGCATGGAGCCCTTAAAACAAAACTTGGATACATCTGAAGTCATCATTTTAACGGGAAACTCTATTCCACTTTCACAACACGTTCCTAAGTGCTTGGTGGGTCCTGGGTTTCCATATACTCCCAGGATCGCGGGCCCTTTCGTACACGGTTTTAGGGCATTTAGCTAGCCTATATCTCCGCTCTCTTGGTTGGCTACTTTTTTGTATGCTATCTCTCTTCCGCCCGCCGCCCTCCCTTTCAGCGAGCGCAACCCGTGCAGCACACCTTTCCCTTGCAGCCAGCGCAACCCTTGCATCGCGCGATTGCGTTCTTTCGCGCTCTTCCTTCGTTCGCTGCTTTATAGCGCGCTGCGGAGCGCTACTTAAATGAATTACTCTATCGTAATTCTTTGCTTGAAGCTTAATAAGTTGAATTTAGAAAATCATTCTCTTAGGAAAAGAAAAAGAAACAAGATCATGCATTCAATTCCCTTATGATGAGAATCATCAATTCCAGCTTCACACTTGGGATTTTGAATTGAAAGAACTATAGCATCAGCCCTTGCTCCACCAACAGTATTCGTATCGGGAAATGCAGCTGAGGATGCTTCTATATCCTATCTATGTTTATGAATCTCTTTCTTCAAATTCTGCTTTTGATGCTTCAGTTGATCCTTCAGCGGACCTTTCTTCTACAATCTATTCCCACCTTTAGCCCTGGGATTTGAAAAAGCAAATTCCGAAGCTTGATCGGTATCATAGCCTGGGACTTGAAAAGCTTGTTCAACCCGCCGCTACAATGCCCTTCTCGATGATTATTGAGTTGGTTCCGCAGCTTCCCGTTCATTCAACCGAGCATCTTTGAGTTGAGCTTGCTTAGCAGGACTTGTTTATATAGCTGGCATTGGGTCAAGTCAAGATTCGAAACTTCATATCTGATCCCCGGTACAAGATGCATTTAACATCTATCTCGCATCCATCGAGAGCCATACTAAGTCTTTCCTCACTCGATCTGACAGTTCAGTTCCCTTTGTATCTGACGTTACAAACTAAGTAACTCGTCCAGCTGAACTCGACCTGAGGGAATTAGGGTGCATCCCCCCTCTGAGGTCACCTAGTTCGCTTCGCCACATTGATTTCAAAAGGATCTGCACTCACCCTTTAACTCACAGAATTGGGCAAACCACGCCGGAGAATGCAAGCTGAAAGGGGCTGCGCAAAGCCTTCGGTGTGTAAGCGCACGCCAGATAGGAGCACACGTGGGAATACGCGCGAGGCGACCGAAGGGAGGGAATGATTTTCATCGGGCTTTTACCATGTTCCTTAAAGGAATTGCAGGATGGTTGGACGACTTCGAGTACTGTTGAGTAACGATATCCTTTGTAGTCGGGAACCACTGGTTCGCTTACACGAATGAGCTTGCCGGCATCAGCTGACTGGTTGTTACGAAGCTTGTGTACCCGGGCGGATGCATCCATGTTTCTTTTCTTTCCATTTCCAGATGGGAGCTATAAGCCTGCTATCGAATCCAAAATGGTTTGTTGGCTGTGCTGTGACTGCACCGGGGTACCACCAGAAAGAGGAAAGATGTCGTCCTTATTCGGACGGGTTGATTACTTCGATTATTTTCTTTCGCAAGCATTACGAAACGATAGTTCTCACTACCAGATTTCTCTTCCTATGAATGATTCCGAAGCATCGATCAACTCAACAACGCATTGTGTCCGGCAAAGGTGGGGAGCTAACGAGGATATTGTCAATCAAGCTGATTAAATCATCTCTGGGCCCAATTGGCATTGGTGGCCGAGGCCTCTTTCCTTTCGTTAACTTTCGTTAAGCATAAAAGAAAATCCAAGGAGTCTGGAGCTACGGATACGATTGAGAAAGAAAGATGATGTCTCATGTCCTGCTTTCACTTTTTTGAGTACATCCATAGTGTGGAAGTAAGTCATCACAGCAGTGCCTGACTTGACTTTTATTTTGAGTCCTGAATAATATAATTGAATTTCTTTTTCCAATCCATTTCTGGATAATTCATTTCCCATTTATCTGATTTCATGGATGCGAAAAAAGTCAAAAGATTCTTTTTTCATTACATCTAGAGTCCGCATTGCCATACGAATCGGCATCGGCCAAACCATTTATAGCCTCCTCTTTCTTCTTTTCTTCCTAGCAAACACAAACAGATCTAACAGTTTCTATCGAACCAACCGATTATTCTGTTTCTGGCCTACTTTCTTTTTTTACACCTTAAGCGTGACAGGCTGTCCTGCATGGTTCGAAGGTTCTTTTTTGTCCATTCACCAACCTTGAAATGAGAAATTTGATCTACCCGAGGAATCAGTCCCAGAGGTTTCATAGTCCTAATCTTAAGCTGTTGTTTCAGACGTCGAACCAACATCTCAGGTTTCTTTTTAGCCAATGGATCCTGCCGTTTCTAACGAATCAACAACGCCCCTTTCTTTCGAATCAAAGGAGCAATCAAACTAAAGCGCTAACGCGAGGTCTTACAGAGCCTCGCCTAGCGCGAAAGGGTTGGTGTGGCCATGCGGGCCGTTGCTTCTTCCTCTGCGTATGGGTTCGGTCCTCCAAGGCCTGTGAGAGCTCTCTTCGCTAATGTAGGAGTCCCGCCTGACGGAACCACATATCATGGGAATATTCTCCGCTACTGAGACTACCCGAGCTAATCCACCGCCCTTCTCATTCCTAGCCGCAGCTGCTCTTGCGCCATCCGTTTGTGGTTTTTAAGTAACCAACCCAACAACACCAGTCCTCGACTCTATGGGTTTAGAACCAAAATCAATAGGAGCAGAGGGACAGACTCTCTTACCATAACCGGAAGAGGGGAAGGTTGGTCGCGAGGAAACATCAACATCAGCATCGGCATCCGAATCATCATAAGAATACGAAACAGGAGAATCTCCTCACTATAGTGTATTCAAAATCTCTAACTAAGATTCTCAAATCAAATAAGATAAATGTTCAATAGATTCAGGTAGCCTACTAGAGTCTAGTAAGTAGGCGAACAGCTATTAGTAGTGACTTCTTAGGTTAGGCGAACAGAAAGCACCTTTCTATTAGGCAGGGGAGTTTGTTAAAGCAGGGAGCCCTCTGGACAAGCAAGGAGTCAAAAAAGGTGCCTTGATATGTGTCACGGCTGGACAAAGGCCTGCCAGAATCCATAATCCTCTTAGTTCCAGGCATACCATTTAGTATCCTGGACTATGAAAGGGTGCCGTTCCCTTCGGGTGCATGATCCGCCACGAACATGGACACCTATCACGAATGTGCCCAAGAAGGATCGTGGAAAGTGAAGAGACGAAGGAAGAGACCCAGCGAGCAAAAGAGGGACCTTCAGATGAGCAGACACTGCCGGCTATTGTTATTGCCCCGCGAGCAAGAGAGGGGCTATCCTAAGTCCAAACACCGCCCAAAGATCCGAAGGAAGGTTCTTTCTTGCAGCAAGGAGTGGGAATCAGAAAGAAAGCCCAATGAATAGAAAAAAAGGAGAAAAACCGCCCAAGCCCGAACAGACGCAATCCCGGCCTTGGGGAAGGTAGCAGCCGAGGAGACGACCCTGACTCCCATAACCATACTATAATATTAAGAATTATAGCCACCTGGCGAAGAAAATGAACAGGTTTCTGGTCCGTAGGGACCGGCGCTACAGGATTTAACAGTAGTGAAAAATCAAAAAAGAGAAGCGAGAAAGCGAAGTGTAGAAGTTATAAAGAGAGTATAGGATTGAACTCTTTCTGGGTGAGCTGTGTGAAAACGATGATACGGTTTCTCACTACAACTTTTTAATCGTGCGCGAAGGAAAAACCAATGGAACTGTGTAGATATGGCCCAGGAATAGCACTACTAGATTTATACAGATTAGGCTCCTAAGGTTAAGGTCCAATTACATGTTCTACTGATCCATCTCATCTCTAACCCAGTTTCGGCAGTACTGGGACTACTGACTAGGCTTTTCACGAGTACCATCCCAAGGTAGATCTCTTACCGCTAGCTATCTATGGCCCATCTATTTCACATGGAAAAATCACCCAGTGGTATACGAACTATCTGGTGCGAAAAGGTGAGGTAATTGCTAGATTTATCCTTCCTATGATGCATCCTTACTCAAAATACTACATTCTACTTATTGGAAGGGATATGAACACATAAACTGATAGCAGCGCTTCTGGGTTCTGACTGATCCTCCTTTTTATCGAGAAGAAGAAGACAGGTAATCATTAGATTTTGCGAAACTGCTTCTTCCTATTTTCTCGCGTACTGTAGGCACTTGATTACCTACAGCGGGAGGAAACCCTTCTTCGTTTAGGATAGGGCACAAAATAGGAAGCAAGACTAACTGGACAGCCGAGTCCTACGGAAGGAAAGCACTCAATTGAAAGGATTCGAATGATAACGTTAGATAGGCACAACTTGACTCTTACAACCGGAAGAGAGGGAAGACAGACAAGGAGACAAAAGGGTGCAAGGAGAGCAATAGAAAGTTAGAAAATTGAAGCTCAAAATTCAATTTAAATTGTAATATGTTTTATTTATGAAAGAATGAAATTCAATTCATTTCTTCAATTCTCATTCTGAAATAAAACAAAGAAAGAAAAAGAATGCCAAACGCTTGCTAAGTCACGTACGGCGGGCAGTGAAAACGCGAGATAAGGCTGCAAGTGCCCCCCTCTTACTACAAGCTGGCTCGCATCGCTTTGAGCGCTTCGCTCGCAGGCGTGAGCGCAGGAAACAAGCCTACGCTTTTTGGCCTATTCTTGCTGGATTCCCCTGCATGATCGGTAGGTCCGCTAGAAGTGCCTCAGCTAGTGAAGTAGTTGAGCCTCGAAAGCCTACTTACCAACCAAACTTGCGATCGTCGGTAGCCGCAGAACTCGTTTAGGTGGCTGTTCGCCTTTGGATCTTCACTTCAATAGTTGTCTAAGATAGCAGCGGCGGTAGATTGGGGAATGCTAATCTAATAGAGGAATTCTAATCTTTCCAGGAAAGCCTCTTCTTTCTGGTCTCCATCAAGTGGATTCTTCACCTGGACAAAGATAAGGAGAGGAAGAGATAGAATTCTGGAGAGAATTGATCGTATGCTAGTAAGTGAGGAGGCGCTGTCTTTTGTCAAGGTCAAACGTCAAGTGATTCCTAATTCTATATCTGACTTCCGCCCGGATTAATCAGTCTCCTACCCTTGGTCCTATCCCGTCCCGTTCAGATTAGAACGGAACTGGCTCATTCACCCCGAATGCAGGGAGCAATCAAACTCAAGCGCGAAAGCCGTAGCGCGTTTGGCATTCTTTTTCTTTCTTTTGAAATTCAATTTCATTCATTGTAATTTCATTCTTTGATTTTCGATACAGATAGGTACACTGAACACCAACCCAATCTCGACAATCAAAGTACAAGCAACGGGGTAAAATAGATTTAAAAAGAAGAAGAATTATACATATAATTCGTTCAAAAAGGAATTTAGAAATGAGAATTCAAGAAAGAAATGTAAAGAATTTCAGAAATTCTAATGAAAGAAATAAGACATCCTTGCAAATTCATTCATCAATTTAGAAAGATAATGAAAGAATGAAATGCAAATTCATTCATCAATGAGAATGAAAGAAAGAAGACATCTTAGCCAAGTAGAAAGAAAACATCTTGCGTTTTCAGGCTTGAAGCGAGCCAGAAAGCGCTCAAGCCTCCGCCTATGAAAAGCCGTTGCGCCCCTTTGATTTCAGTTCGGTCAGGCCGAAAGGGCCTATACCTATCTATTCACATTACCTGGACCCGTGGATTCAGGGTCTTCGGAAGCTTCGTCTCTACCTTGAGATTCGGCAAGTGACCTAGGTAAATGATTACTCTTCTACGGTCTCAGTCCGGAATGAGGCTTTAGCTGCTGCTTTGGATGCTGCTGCGGGAAATGCGACTTCGGAAGAAAAGAAATATCTTATTTCGAGAGAAACTAGAACTATGGGTTCAGGAAAAACCGAGCCCGAGAGCTTACTTGCAGCTTTAGTGCCCGCTTAGCTATTATTAGAATTATTCTCATAATTCATTCTAATTATAATAAAAAAAGAAAAAAGAGATTCCTTGGGATTGTTCTTGGGCTTGGCGAGGCATTCTTCGTGTTAGGGACTTCGCTACATGGTGTATCCGACATCTCATTGGAGATGGGTCCACCACTAATTTATGGTTCGACCCGTGGCTCCCGGTGGGCCGCCTTATTGATTCTTTTGGGGATAGATTACGCAATGATACCGCTTTGTCTAGTGTTGCGAAGGTCTCGGAAATTATTGAAGAAGGGCGGTGGGGAAGGTAGATAGCGAGCGAGTGGGTCAAGATGTGGGAGGACTTCACTGGCAAAGAGTGAGTTGCCGGGGTAGGGGAATGAGTTTCAACAGAATATGAAGGGAAAGGGAAGGAGAATTGAGCAAGCTTTGAAGGTCACAGGCTACACTTAGCTATTATTCTCAGATATCATTCATATTATAATGTTATGTTCTTTGCCCTACTGTTTGAAGTCTGGCTTTCTTCATAAGTCATCAAGGATCTTAGCCAAACGGTGACCGGCTTTCGCGAAAGCACTTTGGGCGCAGGTTTCTCGATCAACTAGCTTACTAAATGAAGAAAGACACTGTTATTATATACGAAATTAAGATAAGATAGAGAAGAAGAAGCACGAGTTGAACGGAGCGAGGAGCAGGAGCGCAGTGCGTGCCCGAGAGCAGTAGCAAGCATGAGCCCGAGAGCTTACTTGCAGCTTTAGTGCCCTATCGCGTATGCCCGTGAGCTTACTTGCAGCTTTAGTGCCCGCGAAGCTTTCGGGAAGAGGGGTAGTCTTGTGCGTAAGCATAGCAGATTGAGATCGAGGCTTAGAGATGTGGCACTCATCATAATGATTGAGAAAGGCAGGAGTCAGCCGCACAAAGGCTACTAGCTTGAAGAAGCGAAATGGTAAAGGTCCCTTCCCTCAGTTACTTCCTTGCCTTCCCTTACCCAGCTTGAAGTGAAGTTACTTGCTTCTCAAAGCGAAGCGAGCCAGCTTGACTCCATAGGGGGGCTTGTGCGCTTACTGCAGAGTAAAGGGGCTTGTGCGCTAGAAGTGTGCGTAGCTTGCTGGGGGTGGTCAGAGATGGATCGGGAACTAGCTCTTTGGATGGGGAAACGTGATGTCCCAATCATTGGATATAAGAAAGCGATCTAACCTGCGCTGAATGTTTGCTTCACCTTGCTTTTGGTCTAAGTATAGTCAGATCCACCCAGAGGAAGCTCAACCAGACTGGCCACCAGAATGAAGTCAGCAAACTCCTCCATGCTACAAAAAATGCCTTTTCTGCCACCCTTTTTTATCCGCAAGAAGAAGGGTCGTGTGAAATCCCCACCCACACACCAAGGGAGAGATTACAACTGACGCACGGATAGCAGTTCTTCCCATAAGAGTCTACGCCCAGCTGGAGAGGTGAGGGCAGAATAGCAGAGCAAATACGCGTATTAGTAGCATAGCAAAGCAAAAATGTGTTCCGTAACTCGCACTGCGCTAACGCCCTTATTAGAGTAAAGGCGAGGCGCTCATTCCTTTGCTTGTTTGGCTAAAATGACTTTTTGAACTTGAGATTCTGAAGATAAAAAAAAGAAAAGATAAGAAGAAATTCGGCCACCTCCCACATATTTGATTCCCTCGCCTACAAGGAAACTTGCAACACCAATTGCATTTGTAATTCCATCAATTAGTCGCCTATCAAAAAAATGAACTAGTTCGGCTAATCCTCTTATATTCCCAATTAGGTATCTTGCATAAAGAACGTCTATATAACCACGATTATTTGACCAATTGTATATCGCATTTCTTATTCGATCTAAAAAAATGCTCTTTTGACCCATTTTCACAAATGAATTAATTAAGTCCAAACTCTGAAAAGATGAATAAATGGAACCATATAAAAGGTATGCTATAACTATTCCAAAAAGGGCTATACTAACTGATCAAATTTCATTTGTAACAAATTCATACCAATCTATGGAATAGGTAGGATTCTTATGTAAAAGGTTTATGTACGGAGTTAACCATTTCTATAATATATATAAATGCATTCCTTCTTGATCCAAAGGAATTCCTATTTATCCAACAAATAAAGTAAATAAGACCAATACAAGCATAGGTAGTAACATAGTATTGTTGGATTCATGGGGAAAAGTGGAAGTGTCTTTATTTCCAAAATCCGTACTCGTACTAATGGAACGGATCAGATTTCGTGCATTCTCCCCCATTTGATATTTCTTTTTGGAAAAAAAGGAAATCCTTTCGTTACTATTTCTGGTTGATAAAAGCAAATTTTGGTTAACCCCCTTTGGCTTTGGGGGTTCTTTTCCCCATATAGATATTGAATAGAACGAACTACTTTTAGCGCCCCTGTCATTTTGACAATGAAGGCGTAAATATCCTTCAAAAGTCAGTAAATAGACCCGAAACATATAAAATGCAGTTAATCCCGCTGTGAAACAAGCTATTATCGCAAAAATTGGTGAATATAACCAACTATCATTAAGAATCTCATCTTTGGACCAAAAACAAGCAAGAGGTGGAATACCACAAAGAGAAAGTGTACCTAATAAAAAAGTCATTTTTGTAATTGGCACATATTTTCTTAAACCACCCATAAGAACCATGTTTTGACTTTTTTCTGGAGAATATCCAACAAGGGGTTCCATTGAATGAATAATGGATCCGGATCCTAAAAACAACAATGCTTTATAATAGGCATGGGTGATCAAATGGAATAAGGCAGCTCGATAAGAACCTATCCCTAAAGCTAACATAATATAACCCAATTGAGACATTGTCGAATAGGCTAAACTTCTCTTAATGTCTCTTTGAGCAAGAGCCAAAGTAGCCCCTAAAAATACCGTTATTACACCTATCAAAGAAATGAGAAACATTATGTAAGGTATGACTGTGAAAAGAGGAAAAAGTATAGCGACAAGCAAAATTCCCTAGGCTACCATGGTAGCTGCATGTATAAGAGCCGAAATAGGAGTAGGCCCCTCCATTGCATCAGGTAACCATACATGAAGGGGGAATTGTGCAGATTTAGCAACTGAACCGAGAAATAATAGAGAGGCACACAGAGTCGCAAATCATAAATTGACCCCATCATTATGGATCAAGTTATTGAAAATTTCGAACAAATCCCGAAATTAGAAACTGCCCGTTATCCAATAAAGACCTAAGATTCCTAATAAGAAAAGAAAATCCCCTACACGATTAGTTACAAACGCTTTTTGACAAGCATTCGCCGCAATCGGTCGTGTGAACAAAAATCCTATTAATAGGTAGGAGCACATTCCCACGAGTTCCCAAAAAATAGAAATTTGTATCAAATTTGAGCTAGTAACTAATCCCAACATGGAAGCATTGAAAAAACTCATATAAGCAAAAAATCTCAAAT
>NW_027181934.1:0-7500 GCF_029961685.1 Aristolochia californica | reverse complement strand
AGTGACATATTCCATATGGCGACGACAACAGCATGTCGTAGAAGGAGATAACAGGTGGAGCCAACGACCCACTAAGACTAACGTATCTACAACTACATCCCCGAGCGGCAGTCAAACGGGGGCGTGAATGCGAGATGCCAGCGGAATGATCGGCCGGACAGAGGCGGCGGGCTGCTTTCTTCCCACCGCGTCCTTCCTTGTGTTTCGGAGATATAAAGCGAGTGCACCGGAAAAGAACGGGAACTGGGTCGATCTATTCTATGGCGAAGCATCCGAAGCATAACTGCACACTCACACGATCTTTGCCGAGAGATAGGAGCATTCGGTGGAACCGGTGAACTACACTTGCTTCTGGATAGATGTGTGGGACAGAGGGCTCGTGGTACCTGCTGCCCACCCTTCCTCCGCTTCTTGAACCGTGTGAACGGAGAGTGGGCAGAAGGGAAGGAGGTCCTCATACGGAGTCGCACACTTGAGCAGTGCGGGAGACTGGGGAATGGGTCGAGTAAACTCCCCTGGGGCCGGAAAAATCACAGACGAAGTCAGCCTTTGATTTGATTGGATTTTCTCTTAGTGATTGGAAAGGAGGGCGCCTGGGTATGTTATAGAAAGGGAAGGCAGAGGTAGTACTTCGAATGGCGAAGAGAGGCGGCTCGGCTTTGAAGGAATGGAAAATCGTCAAGGATGACTTCTTTGTTGGCGAAACGAAGGGGGGGAAACCACGCCAGTGATTCTCTGAGCCGGTCTGGATTTCCAACGCCTTGGGAAACAGGTCGAGATAGATGACAGCACCTTTTTCCCCTCTTCCTTACCGTACGGGCGATCTTCTCTTCTGTCTGGCCTTCACCTCCCGCCCGGCCCTCCAATCTAACCCAGCCCCCAAAACTGATCCATTCATTTCTGCAAGCAGGCGGTTGACAGACCCCTCCTATTCGAGGCCGGGTGGCCTCGCCCCACAAGCACCCAACCCCCCCCTTTTTTTGCTCTTCCTTCGGTTTGGCTCCACGAACGCGCCACCGCAGAGCCCTACTCATATTCAACGCTACTTCAATTCAAGCGCAAGCCCCCCACTTTGACTATAAGCAAAGTACCAAAGAAAGGCGGGAACGAGACGCTTTCTTTCGTTGTTAGGTTTATGGATGGATTCCGTCAGCGAAAGTCCCTCCAACTCAATCAAGATCAACAACATAACATGTCGTGACGCTTTGGTTACCGGCGAACGCTTCCAAAGGCGACCCTCTAGAGTTTTCGGCTCTTTCCTAGATTGAAGTAGCCTAGCTAGCTAGCGCACAAGCCCAAAGGCCATAGGGGGCACCGCACACGCCCAAAGTCGCAAGAGGGGCACTGCAACACACACGCCCTACGCACACGCCCTCAGGCTTGTGCGCTAGATGCAGCAGCGAGCGCATCCGCGCTCCGCTCACAGGCTCCTATTGAAAGGCTTTCCCTCCCTCAAAAGGCGACCAGCTTTCTCTACTATAAGTATAGTTACGCTGCCATTTCTTTTTCCAATATCATGGAATAGCATGGCCTGGGGCTAAGGTAACTCAAGTGGGAGAGCCGTGTTATGGGTGACCTCATTGCACGGTTCAGAGAGCACTTGTGTATGTGATGCAAGTGAACGTGTACGAAAAAGCTGTCGTAAAGTTTCGTTGTTCGTTCCGTCGTCGACCCTATCTATGTTTCTATGATGGCCCAAGAACACGCTCATTCTTCAGCCGTAGAGAGACTTTTGAATTGCGAGGTACCATTACGAGCTCAATATATACGAGTGTTATTCCGTGAAATAACTCGAATTTCAAATCATTCACTTGCTTCAACTACTCATGCTATGGATGTGGGAGCATCAACTCCGTCCCTGTGGGCTTCTGAGGAGCGGGAGAAATTGTTGGAATTCCATGAAAGAGTCTCGGGAGCCAGGATGCATGCCAGTTTCATACGACCAGGTGGAGTGGCACAAGATCTGCCTCTTGGCTTATGTCGAGATATTGATTCCTCCACACAACAATTTGCTTCTCGTATCGACGAATCAGAAGAGATGTCAACCGGCAACCGTATCTGGAAACAACGATTAGTGGATATTGGTACTGTCACTGCACAGCAAGCAAAGGATTGGGGATTCAGTGGTGTAATGTTAAGAGGTCGTGCGACATGAAGACATTGATAGCAATATGGGGGAAGTTCCCATCAGGCAACAACGGTTCTGCCTGACCCTACTCAAGCATGCATATTATGTCAGTGAAGACTTGGTGTGAAGCCTTGGAGACGACGTACCCGGGGCTAGGGTGAGCTGAGGGGGGACAGCGTAAGTGAGCGAATGTGTGTAAGCCCAGTCAAACATGACTGTTCTAGGCGGGGCGGGCCACCCACCTTCGAATGGTGTTGGTCCTACGGACCGTGAACGGATTCGCCTCTGGCCTCTGGGCACGTCGGAACCGCATGAGTTCACCGGGGTGGAGCACGGTCCGCCAAAATCGGCATAGGTTAGGTGCTCTTGATGGAACATGGTAAGCCCATCTTTCTCCATATGGAAGTGCTGCGGGCACATAGAGATGTGGGTAGAGGAAGCCTCAAAAAGCGAAGGCCGAGCTGTAGGTCACGTGACCTGCACCGAAAAGGTGGCTGACTGGGCTTTCTCCTGGATCAAAGCAGATCAGCTCGCCCCATTGGTCGGTCGAATCGGGCGGGCCCCTGCCCTGGAACGTCGAATGAAATAGGTGGCCGGGTTCTCTTTCTACAACCCTATTGATATGATAGGCCCGGCCCCCTTCCCCCTATCCCTTATGTTTAGGAGCGGGATCAGCCCAAGAACGACCAGTCTTGTGGTGGTACGGAAGGCACGGACTCTGCGAACGTCCCGTGCCCTCAGAGAAAGAAAGCCTCAACCAGAACCACATTCCTTTTGCGTGCGGATGTAGCTAAGTGTCTGACTCTATTGGTCATAGTTCCCTGCTGTTGCGGCCGGTGCTCGTTTGCGCGCGCGTGAACCACAAACAAGGAAAGGATGCTTCTCCGGGCATCTGAGAATGATTCGAGCTGTATGAAGGGAAACTCTCACGTACAGTTTGTTTTGGGGGGGAAGGAGCCCGACAGGGTCCCCCCACTGACTTGGCCCGGGCCTAAGTGAAAGTGAAGTGGTGGGCCTACCCATCCCAACCTGGGGTATGCTGGGATTTGCGAAGAGCAGCACCTTACGATGTTCATGACCAATCGGATCCTGACGTACCAGTAGGTACCAGAGGAGATCGCTATGATCGTTACTGTATCCGTATCGAAGAGATGCGACAAAGTGTTCGGATCATTGTGCAATGTCCTAATCAAATGCCTAGTGGCATGATCAAAGCCGATGATCGTAAGCTATGTCCTCCTTCACGATGTCGAATGAAACTATCCATGGAATCGTGCGCCGTGTGAAACTCCGATCATCGCCGTTCTTAACCGAGACTCAGGTTAAGCTCCGTATCGGAACCCTTTGGGTTAGGAGTAAAGCATCCCGAGGTTGGCGCATCTCGTTGGGCGTGGAGAAGCATTGGGAACCCCAATTTCTTTCTTCGGAGCAGTTTCTTTTCCCGTCCCCCCGCCCCGGCATAGCGCTTCGCTTCCGGTTCTTCGGAAGAATCAACTGACTTCTCCCTTCTTCATTGATCTGGGGGAAAAGGAACCGTCATCCAGTTGGGAAGCTAGACATCAAGTAAGTGGCTTGATGAGTATAACTAAGCTGACACGCCGGAGTTGGCTGCTGGCACAACGGGGTGGTGCCTTACCGCACCGCAGGCGGACGCGCGGTAGCGTTCGTGGTGGTGCTTCAGGATTCCAATGTACTGCGTCCAAGATCAGAACGAGCTTGCCGGCGGACCACTGCCGTCCCATTCTTGAGTGAGCTGGAGCGCAGCCATCTTATCCACTGAACTAGCTAGAAGCTATCGCTTCGGGTCGAAGCACTAAAAGAAAAGGACAGGGAAACGCGGCGGCATAGGAACCACGGGACCAAGGAGGGAGAAAGACGATGTACGGGATACGGGATCCTCGTAGTAGGCTGGACCAACATCCAGCCGAGAGAGGGCAGCCTTTAGAAGCAACTGGTTGGGAAACCAAGAGAACGCTTCGCGTTTTCTTATCTTCTTCCCGCCCGCCGGAGTAGCACAAAAAGAGGGATTAGCATTATGTGCCCCATGAAAAACCACTAACACCTTCCTCGTTGGGGCTCCGCGCCCCTACTAGTAAAGGGAAAACGCTCTAGCGACGGGAAACCGGCCACTAGTTACGAAGCTCCAATAAGGTTTCGAGAGGGCTATCACAGTCAGGTGCGAAGCAATTGCCCCCTATTTGTAAAGTACCCCTCTTCCTATTTAGGGGGTTGAGGCGAGAAATGGCTTGCGTTCCGTTCGCCACGCACCGGCCCCATTCACTTGCTTATCGTAGAGGCTGTAAGTACACAGTGCCCCACAACTATCAAAGTCTAGTGGGGTTGAAACACGAGAGTGCCTACCTCCGAGCCGAGAGTGCCCGCCCTTTCTTTCAAGTGGGCCACTTTTTCCGGAACGCAGTCCGGGATAACCGTGACCGTGTATATATATATATATTCGATGCTGTCATTTCGAAATGTCCGCTTCAACCGCAGTTTAACCTCCCAAAAAGCAAAGTTGGCTTGACGAGCGCAGATGAGGAGCAAGAAAACCAATTATATCTTTATTGTCCTTCTACTTAAGGGGCAAAGAGAAGCGCTTTCGCTACTGAGAAAGCGAACGGTCAGCGCGAAGGTTCAAGACTTAGCCGAGCGTTAGCGAAGCTGCATCTAGCGCACAAGCCTACGTAATGGGGGCACTTGACGCCCCTTAGCCATAGGGGGCACTGCTGGCCCTATTGCGTAAAGGGGCGTGTGCTAGCCTAGCGCACAAGCCCTAAGGCCCCCAAGCCATAAAGGCGCACAAGCCCACTTGCTGCCATGCGCACATGCCCCTCTCGCGCGTCAAGCTCTATTGCTACAGGGCTACGCACCTGACGCGCGCTTCTCGCTTGCCCGCATGGCCACACCAACCCTCGTCCAAGGTAGCAGGCACTGCAGCCCGCGGGCGTATGCGAAGCGTCGGTGCGGAGCGGACTTTATGCTGAGCCTCGGTAGCGAAGCACTTAAGATGCAGCGTCGGTAGCAAAGCTGACAACGCAACGCGTTAGCGAAGCTAGATTCTCATAGCGAGGCGCTTCGAGTTAGCGAAGCGCTGTAGTAGCGCCGAAGCCGTGCTATAATGCTGAGCCAAGGACGCTCCGCCTTATCTATAGAAGCAGTCAACTGAGTTCTGAACGAATTAGCTCCTTGGTAATGGCTCAATCTATAGATAGAAAGCCTTATGATGGGAAACTACCACGTTAGGTCTGGAGAGAGATGGGACCGGTTATATAATAGGGGGAGCAGATGCAAGCTTTTTCTTTCAATAGCCGGCCAAATGACTACAGGATCATCGGTCTACTCTACCTCAATTCACCATTTCGAACCTTATACAGAAGGTTTTTCCGTACCAGCTCCTTCTACCTATACCGCAGTTGAAGCACCTAAAGGAGAATTTGGTGTGTTTCTGGTCAGTAATGGAAGCAATCGTCCCTACCGTCGTAAAATAAGAGCACCTGGCTCTGCCCATTTACAAGGACTCGATTCTATGTCCAAACATCACATGCCAGCAGATGTGGTCACCATCATAGGTACTCAAGATATTGTGTCTGGAGAGGTAGATAGATAGGACTACTAGTTGCTCGATCAGGACCCTAGCTTTATTGCGAGCCAAAAACCTCACCGAAGAACATGCGATTTACTAACAATCAAAAGTCACACCACAACCAACTTAATAGATATTTGGTAGGATGCTCTATCATTTGCGAAAATCTTGATCATCGTTTTTAAGCTCAAGAAAAGTGAAAACAAGCTTTCTGACCTCCCTCACAGGTACTGCTAACAAGCAGGATCTTCTATCAGTCTGTCTTTATAAACTATGTGTCAGCTTTTGTCAAAAAAGAAACTTGTTACGTCATCAGCTTTTTGCGTAAGATAATCACTGAACGTGCGTTACAGAAATGGGCTCTTGCAGTAAATTCTGAGAATCGTATCCACTAGGGCACAGAAAGAGAGGCAAAAGTCCTCAGGCTTTCCAGAAAGCTCTAACACAGCAAAACTGGCAGAACACAACGCTTCCCAGAACGCAACGCACACAAGAAGGCATCGGGGAACGGCTGCAATCACAAGCAAGTGATTGAATGAGTGGGGGGAAACCACATGCAGGAGAAGCAGGTCTTTCAGGAGACGAAAACAGGTCCGGTCCAGAAAGAGAACTCTCAACAAAACAAAGCGGATCAAGATTAATAGGAAGAGGAGTCAGTATGAGAGGAGAAAGTTCATGCCACGACGATCTATATGGAAGGGCAGTTTTATTGATGCATTCCTGTTGAGAATGAAGAAGAAAAGAGAGAGTCTTTTGAGCAGGAAAATTTGGTCACGTAGATCTTCTATTTCGCCGGAATTCGTTGATTGCTCCGTACGAATTTACAATGGAAAAACTCCTGTTCGTTGTCAGATCACTGAAGGAAAGGTTGGTCATAAATTTGGAGAGTTTGCTTCTACACGGAAACGAAGACCTTCGAGAACAAATATTGGACCGGGAAGAAAGGGGAAAAAGTCAAGTCTAAGCGCCATATGGCACGAAAAGGAAATCCGATTTCGGTAAGACTTGATCTGAATCGTAGTTCAGATCCAAGTCGGTTCAGTGAGGGCGACCGCGAAAGTCACCGAATGGGTCAGTCTTTTCCTTCAGTTTTTCCCATATTTATATAAAAGAAAGGCGTGGGAGGACGTTGCAGATGTCCGGGACGGACACGACTGATTCTAACGCTAGAAGACCACAGGAAGACACCCGGGACCAGAGCATGTCGTGAAAGAAGCACACTGGGCGGGCGTGCTTCGACCGTGTCTCCGGGGCACAGTTGAATGTAGATATCATGAACGCGAGGTGCAGGATACCAGGCCGAGAAACCCAGGCAACCACTCCCCTATGTGCCGATCGCTAGCGCATCCAGGGCCCCGGCGCCCAGCTCCGCAGGAGAGGCCTAGCCTGATCTGAGAAGTGCTAATTCGGTTCGGATAGACTTAATTCAAGAACGCCGCCGCCCCTGGAATCAATAAGAAAACAAGTGCTAAGTTTCAGATCAGTGAATAAACCGAAAAGAAGAGACGTTTCTCGCTCGGTGCCTAAAGCGCACTATGCTCCGCTTCAACAAATGAGAGTTTTCGGTGGAACCGGTGAACCACGCGAGCTGGTTAGATGCGTGGGACAGAGGGCTCGTAGTACCTGCTAGCGCAGCTATGCAGTGGAAGGGAAGGAGCCTAAATCGACCCCCTTCTTTCTTTTTATTCAAAGACAGAAAAGCAGTACTCAGAGATTGGACTCTCGGATGAGACTAAGCAGCTACCGTTCCGACGCGCCCCTGACCTATCTTGATTAAGACCGAAAACCC
>NW_027181933.1:15000-32166 GCF_029961685.1 Aristolochia californica | reverse complement strand
ATCCTATCCTATTTTAAAATTGCTTTATTCTGCAGCAGCAAATGCTAGTCATAATATGGGTTTCAACGAAGCAGATTTATACATTAGTAAAGCGGAAGTCAATGAGGGTGCTATCATGAAAAGGTTAAAACCCCGAGCTCGAGGACGTAGTTATCCAATAAAAAAACCCACCTGTCATATAACAATTGTATTGAAAAATACTACTGAGAACTTTACTAATGAAGCCTAAGGGTTGAAGGGTTTAAGGGTGGTATAATAGAAAGATATTAAAAGGAGAAAGAGAGAGAAAAAGAGAGATGGGAAAAAAAATAAATCCACTTGGTTTCCGACTTGGTACAAATCAGAATCATCGTTCCCTTTGGTTCGCACGACCAAAAAGTTATTCGAGGGATCTCCAGGAAGATGAAAAAATAAGGGATTGTATCAAGAATTATGTACAAAAAAATAGGAGAATATCCTCAGGTTTCGAAGGAATTGCACACATAGAGATTCAAAAAAAAATCGATCTGATCCAGGTCATAATCCATATTGGATTCCCAAATTTGTTAATCGAGGGTCGAACACGAGGAATCCATGAATTACAGACCGATGTAAAGAAAGGATTTCATTCTGTAAACCGGAGACTTAACATTGCTATCACAAGAGTTACAAAACCTTATGGGAAGCCTAATATTCTTGCGGAATACATAGCTCTACAATTAAAGAATAGAGTTTCATTTCGAAAGGCAATGAAAAGGGCTATTGAATTAACTGAGCAAGCAGATACAAAAGGAATTCAAGTGCAAATTGGAGGGCGTATTGATGGAAAAGAAATTGCGCGTGTCGAATGGGTCAGAGAGGGTAGGGTTCCCCTACAAACCATTCGAGCTAAAATTGATCATTGTTCCTACCCAGTTCGAACTATCTATGGGGTATTAGGCATTAAAATTTGGATATTTGTGGATGAGCAATAATGGACCTTTCATTTCTTTGCCATTCTATCCGACAATATAAATGAAAAAGAGTTTCATCAGTCTTTTTACCTTGAATCAAAATGAGCAATTCTGATTCTTTCTAATTCTTAATTCTATAGGGTTGAATAAAAATTCAATTGACCATTTGGTAGAATTGCTATGCTTAGTGTGTGACTCGTTGGTTTTTTCTTTAGAGTTGGGATTAAAAAAAAAAAAAAACAATACAATAATACGCAGACTGATCCCCAACTAATAACTATAGAACTAATAACCTACTCATTGCTTCGTATTATCGGGATCCAAGAAATCAGTCACTATATGATGTGACGATCGTATAGTTGTAGCAACTGAAATATTTTTCTTTTCCACATAATGGAAAAATCAAGCTGATTATGGGTTGAAAATAAAAAAAAAAGAGAGATGTGGGTAAATGGAAAGATGAGAGAAAGAGAGCAGGAGAATCTCAATGATATAGAATTCCAATATGTATGGCCTATGAATCATCTTATAAAAAGCAGTGTAATAAAGCATTAATGTGGATTCGCCCATAATTCGATGAATCCGATTCGGTTCATATTTAAAATGATAATAAATAATAAAATAATAAGGAGCCTTAAGTCAATAGAGACTGAGAAGATTGACTCTGGAACGGATTTAATTGGAAGCTCCATTGCATATAGTTCAGGCCTAGCCATTAACGAAGAAGCTATGGGAACGACGGAACCTGTGACTGCAGAAGATTCTATTGCAAATGAATCCTAATTATTCATTGGGTGGGATGGCGAAATTGACCAGTAACCAATTGATTTATTCCGGGAAGTCGTGGGTTAACCCTGCCCTAGGAATGGGGCCCCGGATGACAGAGTAAATATTCGCCCGCGAAAGAAACACTTATTGGATTGCAAAATTTTTTGCTATTCAGTAAAGGTCAAAACAAGGATTCGGTATAAAAATGAAAGGCATTTTCCACGAAATAAACGTCCTATATCCTATAAAAAAATCGATATCGATAGATATATATCTAGCTATATATACAATACAAGATATACGGATTCCCGCGTATAACAAACAGATTAAATTAAATATCAAAAAATCCCACGATTTTTTGTAATATTCATGCAATATTCATTATTCATTAAATAATGTGCATCGAATATTATTGAATCGTTTCATTCGCGAGGAGCTGGATGAGAAGAAACTCTCATGTCCGGTTCTGTAGTAGAGATGGAACTGAGAAACAACCATCAACTATAACCCCAAAAGAACCAGATTCCGTAAACAACATAGAGGAAGAATGAAGGGAATCTCTTATCGAGGCAATCATATTTGTTTTGGTAGATATGCTCTTCAGGCACTTGAACCCTCTTGGATTACATCTAGACAAATAGAAGCAGGGCGGCGAGCAATGACACGATATGCGCGCCGCGGTGGAAAAATATGGGTACGTATATTTCCCGACAAGCCTGTTACCCTAAGACCCACAGAAACACGTATGGGTTCCGGGAAGGGATCTCCCGAATATTGGGTATCCGTCGTTAAACCGGGTAGAATACTTTATGAAATGGGCGGAGTATCAGAAACTGTAGCTAGAGCAGCTATGTCAATAGCTGCATCCAAAATGCCTATACGAGCTCAATTCATTATTGCGGGATAGGGGTGTGGAAACAAAGGGCTATTTGTGAGGAGAAATACAATCGCAGATTTTTTTATTTCTGGACAAACAATATTTCTTTCTTTTTTCCTTCGCCCTTTGCATTGAAAGAGCTGATAAAAAAAAAAATGATAATGATATGATTCAAACTCAGACCCATTTGAATGTGGCAGACAACAGCGGAGCTCGGGAATTGATGTGTATTCGAATCTTAGGAGCTAGTAATCGCCGATATGCTCATATTGGTGACGTTATTGTTGCTGTAATCAAAGAAGCAGTGCCAAATATGCCTCTCCAAAGATCCGAAGTAATTAGAGCTGTAATTGTACGTACATGTAAAGAACTCAAACGCGACAACGGCATGATAATACGATATGATGACAATGCAGCAGTTGTCATTGATCAGGAAGGAAATCCAAAAGGAACTCGAGTTTTTGGAGCGATCGCTCGGGAACTGAGACAGTTGAATTTCACTAAAATAGTATCATTAGCTCCTGAGGTATTATAAAAAAATACCAGTAGATGAGAGCGGGATCGGAATATCCATGATTATAGGGTACCCGAAATAGATTAATTAGTATAGATTATGTCTTATGCATATACCTTTAATATAATATTTCATAAAAAAAGTAGAACATGTTGATTATATCAAAACAAAGAGGCACCAATAATTATAGTTCATCATGGGTAGGGACACTATTGCCGATATAATAACTTCGATAAGGAATGCTGATATGAATAAAAAGGGAACGGTTCGAATAGCATCTACTAATATCACCGAAAACATTGTTAGAATACTTCTACGAGAAGGTTTTATTGAAAACGTTAGGAAACATCGAGAAGACAATAAACATTTCTTGGTTTCAACCCTGCGACATAGAAGGAATAGGAAAGGAGCATATAGAAATATTTTTAAGCGTATCAGCCGCCCTGGTTTACGAATATATTCCAACTATCAACGAATTCCTAGGGTTTTGGGCGGAATGGGGATTGTCATTCTTTCGACTTCACGAGGGATAATGACGGATCGAGAGGCTCGACTAAAAAGGATTGGAGGAGAAATTTTGTGTTATATATGGTAATCCCGCTGATATCCCGTAACTTACTATTTGTGAAAAAGAAAGGAAAGGCAGGTTGTTTAATATCACTTCTCCTCCATTAGTTGCTACTTCAAGGGGGTTACCGGGAATGAAAGAACAAAAATTGATTCATGAGGGTTTAATTACTGAATCACTTCCCAATGGTATGTTCCGGGTTCGTTTAGATAATGAGGATCTGATTCTAGGTTATGTTTCGGGGAGGATCCGACGTAGTTTTATACGGATATTACCCGGAGATAGAGTCAAAATCGAAGTAAGTCGTTATGATTCAACCAGGGGACGTATAATTTATAGACTTCGCAACAAAGATTCGAACAATTAGGCGCCTCTTGAAACATTCCTTTCATGGGGTGCGGATACAATTAGAGGTTCAAAATTCTCAAGAGACTTATTTTCTTCCAAGGAGTGGATTCGGTTTTAAGTTAAGGAATGACAAATATGAAAATAAGGGCTTCTGTTCGGAAAATTTGTGAAAAATGTCGATTGATCCGTAGGCGGGGACGAATTATAGTAATTTGTTCCAACCCGAGACATAAACAGAGACAGGGGTAAAGGGGTAATCCTTTTAAAAGGGGATTCTCTAAAGGACCTGATGTACAAAAAAAGGATCTGTTTTGACATGAAATGGATATATCCGTATATCTCTGACTCATATTTATGAGAATGATAAAATATGACAAAACCTATACCAAGAATTGGTTCACGTAGGAGTGGACGTATTGGTTCACGTAAGACTGGACGTAGAATACCAAAAGGAGTTATTCATGTTCAAGCGAGTTTCAACAATACCATTGTAACTGTTACAGATGTACGAGGTCGGGTGGTTTCTTGGTCCTCCGCGGGCACTTGTGGATTCAAGGGCACAAGAAGAGGGACACCATTTGCTGCTCAAACCGCAGCAGGAAATGCTATTCGTACAGTGGTGGATCAGGGTATGCAACGAGCAGAAGTCATGATAAAGGGTCCTGGTCTCGGAAGAGATGCAGCATTACGAGCTATTCGTAGAAGCGGTATACTATTAAGTTTCGTACGTGACGTAACCCCTATGCCACATAATGGATGTAGACCCCCTAAAAAAAGACGTGTGTAAAAATAAAAAAAAGAATTGAACCCCTTTTTTTTTAATTTCAAGAGAAATAAATGATTCAGAAATCTGATCAAATAATATTAGTATGGTTCGAGAAGAAGTAGCAGTATCCACTCGAACATTACGGTGGAAGTGTGTTGAATCAAGAGTAGACAGTAAGCGCCTTCATTATGCGCGTTTCATGCTGTTCCCGCTTATGAAGGGTCAAGCAGATATGATAGGTATCGCGATGCGAAGGGCTCTACTTGGGGAAATAGAAGGAGCATGTATCACACGTGCAAAATCCGATAAGGTACCGCATGAATATTCTATGATAGCCGGTATTGAAGAATCTGTACATGAAATTTTCATGAATTTAAAAGAAATTGTATTGAGAAGTAATCTGTATGGAACTCTCGACGCATCTATTTGCGTCAGGGGTCCTAGATATGTAACTGCTCAAGATATCATCTCACCACCCTCCGTGGAAATAGTTGATACTACACAACATATAGCTAGCCTGACAGAGCCAATTGATTTGTGTATTGAATTAAAAATCGAGAGGAATCGCGGATATCGTATGAAAACCCCATCTAACTATCAAGATGGAAGTTACCCTATGGATGCTGTATTCATGCCTGTTCGAAATGTGAATCATAGTATTCATTCTTATGGGAATGGGAACGAGAAACAAGAGATACTTTTCCTCGAAATATGGACAAATGGGAGTTTAACCCCTAAAGAAGCACTTCACGAAGCTTCCCGTAATTTGATTGATTTATTTATTCCTTTTTTACACGCGGAGGAACGGGACACTCATTTAGAGGACAATCAAAACAGGGTGACTTTACCCCTTTTTCCCTTTGATGATGGGTTGGCTAATATAAGGAAAAACAAAAAGGGAAATGCATTGAAATGTATTTTTATTGACCAATTAGAATTGCCTCCCAGGACTTATAATTGTCTTAAAAGGTCCAATATACATACATTATTGGACCTTTTGAGTAATAGTCAAGAAGATCTTATGAGAATTGAGCATTTTCGCATAGAAGATGTAAAAAAAATATGGGACATTTTACAGAAACATTTCGAAATTTATTTACCTAAGAAAAAGTTTTAAATCCATTGGAATTAGTTCATTTTTACTAAAAAAAAATGGTTTTGAATCTTTAGCACGATCCGTATATTTGGAATGTATCCATAATGAAATTTAAGAGATGTATCTAGGGGAGATTCGCTCTGAAACGACTATTCCCTAGATACATACGTTATGGTATTTTTTTTTATTTTATTTCACGGTTAAATCCATTTATTTAAAAAAGACCTAAAGTTAGAGATTTATCAATAGGTAATGTTGCTCCAATACCTAACCAAAGAGCTACTGCGGTGCCGATCAAAAAAAACGGTTGTAGCTACTGGACGACGAAATGGGTTTTGGAATTTATTAACATTCTCCAAAAAAGGTACTGTCAATAATCCCACCGGTACTGAAACCATTAAAAGAACACCCAACAGCTTATTGGGTACTGTACGGAGTATTTGAAATACGGGAAAGAAATACCATTCGGGTAATATTTCCAAGGGAGTTGCAAATGGATCCGCGGGTTCACCAATCATTGACGGTTCTAGAACCGCTAGACCTACGGTACATGCAATAGTACCTAGAATAACTACTGGAAAAATATATAAAAGATCGTTAGGCCATGCGGGTTCGCCATAATAATTATGGCCCATCCCTTTAGCCAATTTAGCTCTTAATACAGGATCATTTAAATCAGGTTTCTTTGTTATTGGGATAGGTGAATTTTTATGGATCCATCCCCCGAGGGAACCGGACATGATAATTTTTCATCATCCGGCTCGAGCAAGAGTCAAAGGAAAAACTGGATCCATAAAAAATCGATATGTGATCCACACATATATGACTCTACATAAAAAAAGATTTATCGGATTCCATTTTTCCGAGTTGCAACTAGCCATTGCAAGGAATTCAGTTCTTACAGGTAAATGCTCAATACCCAAGTGGGCTTGCAAATTTGATCATGATCAAGTGCTTTTTGGATGGTCTCATGCCTTGTGATTTGTGTTTATCCCCACGATATATAGAGCCTTCTTAACGTTACATACAAAGGATTTACTTGTTACTAATAAAGTCTAGCCTTGCTCTTCCTTAGATCCCTTGTTTCACTCCGATAGTATCATAGATCGGGATCGATGCACAGGAAATGAATGCGTTTCCATACTATAAGTAAATAGATAGAACGTAATCTGGTTTATTTCACATTACTTATTCTACCGGATCTTACGGAGCCTGTTCATGCGCAACATGATTAGGGTCTGATCATAGAAAAGATTCTCCTCAAACGAACCAGCCTATCCTGTGTAAGGGGGCTTACACGTTGGTTGGAATAGAGACACATTTGGTTGTGAATTCCAATGTGGCAGATAAAATCATATATCCGCACGGCCAAATCGATAGTTCAAGTCACACACTCCCATAATCCATCTCTCTTCGGGGAATCCACTTCAACTACTCGTATCAAATTAAAGAATACTTTTGGGTTAGTTGAGGGAAAATTTCCAACTAAAATGTCTTATTTTTTTTTTCAATAATCCATATTTGTAGCAATGAAATACTATAGTTCCTCGCCGAAACGAAATGATATATGATCAATTACAAATATCTATAGTATGTCTTCTCTATAAAGGACCTGAAATACCTTGCTTACGTATCATTGGGAAGTGCATTAACATAAATACGGTAGTAAGAAGAGGTAATACAAAAGTGTGTAAACTATAAAAACGGGTCAAAGTGGATTGACCCACACTAGCACTTCCACGTAATAGCTCTACCAAAGGCGAACCTATTACAGGAATCGCTTCAGGTACGCCTGTCACGATTTTGACTGCCCAATAACCAATTTGGTCCCAAGGTAAGGAATAACCAGTTACACCAAAAGATGCAGTCAATACAGCCAAAACCACACCCGTAACCCAAGTTAATTCGCGAGGTTTTTTAAATCCACCTGTGAGATAGACACGAAATACGTGCAGGATCATCATTAGAACCATCATACTTGCTGACCATCGATGCACTGATCGGATTAACCAACCAAAGTTGGCTTCAGTCATTATGTATTGAACAGAGGCAAAAGCCTCCGTAACGGTCGGACGATAGTAAAAAGTCATAGCAAAACCCGTAGCCACTTGTACTAAAAAACAAGTAAGTGTGATCCCCCCTAGACAATAAAATATGTTGACATGAGGAGGAACATATTTACTAGTTATATCATCGGCAATCGCCTGAATCTCGAGACGTTCCTCGAACCAATCATATACTTTATTGAGATAGGTAAACCGACGGACCCCCCTAAGAACCGTATATGAAAATTTCATCTCGTACGGCTCAAGCGGAAACACCAAAATACTGGTTAAAACAGATATGTAATAGAAAGTTTGAAACTTATTAATAACTTGGTTCAAACATCTCTGAGGGTATGAAGGAACCAAAATCCGAAATCCCCCCTTTTTGATGATAATGCTAAAATCTCAAGTGGGCTCATCCGTCTTTATATTGATCGTTACAGGCCTCTTGAATTTTCTCTTCCCCCTTTTTTTTTATTTGATTTGTTGTTTGTGCGTCATTTTTTTTACTATTGATAGGAATTCTCTTGTTGAGACCCTATGATTTGATTGAAACCTCAGATTCATACTAGAACCACGATGATTCGCCCTAAAGCTAAGCCCAAAGGTTCTCTGAGTAAGAACCATTTGATCATCACTTACTTAATGAATGAATGTTATGACTAAAAATCCAGAGAAAGATTTGTCCCTCGGTCAAAGTCAAAATAAACACGATTCGGAAAGAGAAAAAATCGTTCGATTTCTGAAATACCTCTTTGAAAATTTTTGGAGTAGGAGTCCGGTCGCGAGGTCTGAATAGTAGGTATGAATCATAGTTCAAATATTTCTCTTGAGCTATTCCATGTATTCCGTGCTCCAGATACTCGAATAAATATCCGACGGGGCAGAACCATCTCCATTGAGATGAGATGACAGACCCATTTCTGCACTATCAATAGGATCAATTATAACAAGTCACACACTCATATTCCGGAACTACCGAAACAACGAAATTCCGCGGTCGAACTACCAGAATGGTCCAGAAATCCGAGTCCTAAGTGATTCATTTTTGATTCAAAAGCTAGGACTTCGTTGTTCTTGTGGGCCTAACTCATTGAAATTCCATCCAGTAAAACGGAAGAATTATAAATCTCCAAAATAATAGATAGGAATATCGCAAATAGAGCCATTGCGACACCCATTAAGGGGGTAGTTCCCCATCCAGGAGCTACTTTACCATATTCCGAATTCAATGGTTTCAATAAATCCCCTGTAAGAGTTCTTCTTGGCCCAGATCTAGAACTGTCCTCAACGGTTTGTGTAACCATAAATCCTATTGCATTGGTTGAGATCTGTTGACTTTGTATACTATTCCGTTGTAAATAAACGATCTTGTCGTAACGTGGATCCACCATATCGTGGTCTTGAAATTTTCTAATAATGGAAACAGCAACCTTAGTCGCCATCTCTATATCCGGTTCACTTGTAAGCTTTACTGGGTATGCCTTATATACCGCTTTTGGGCAGCCCTCTCAACAACTAAGAGATCCGTTCGAGGAACACGGAGACTAGTTGAAATGATGAACCTCCCCTATTAGTTGGGAGGCTCATTACTTCAATTGAGATAATGAAAAATCATTTCATCTTTTTAGTCGAAATCCTAGGCGGGTCTCGAAAAAAGATAGCGAAAAAAATTATCCCTAGAGTCGAAATTAACAGGAATGTATAAACCAATGCTTCCATAGATTCGATCGTGGTTTACAATTATAGCTTCCACACCTGTGCATTTGGGATCATTTCCCAGACAAGGAAAGGGTAATATTTAAAGAAAAGCAATAATGAAAATACAAATTTCTCCGGTACCCCGCCTATACCTATGCTAAAAAAAAAAAAATAGAGGCGAATGATGCCAGACCAGAACAACGTTGTATCAAACTACTTGTCTCCTTGTAGTTGGATCCCCAAGTTTTTGGAATGCCCCAAATTCGACTTGAGCATCCAAATCTGGGTCAATCCCAGCAAAAACATCTCTGAACAAGGTTCTAGCACCGTGCCAAATGTGTCCGAAAAAGAAGAGCAAAGCAAACGAAGCATGTCCAAAAGTGAACCAACCCCTTGGACTGCTACGAAAAACGCCATCAGATTTCAAAGTAGCACGATCTAATTCAAAAATTTCCCCCAATTGCGCACGTCTAGCATATTTTTTCACAGTAGCGGGATCACTATAGCTGATTCCATTGAGTTCGCCACCATAGAACTCAACAGTTACGCCTACTTGTTCGACACTATATTTTGATTCTGCCCTTCTAAAAGGAACATCGGCTCGCACAATTCCGTCTCCGTCTACCAAAACGACTGGAAATGTTTCAAAAAAAGTAGGCATACGGCGTACAAAAAGCTCATGCCCCTCTTTATCTCTAAAGACGGGGTGCCCTAACCACCCAACAGCTATTCCATCCCCGTTGTCCATTGAGCCTGCTCGGAATAATCCCCCTTTCGCCGGATTATTACCGATGTAATCATAAAAAGCTAATTTTTCGGGAACTTTAGACCAAGCTTCTGATAAACTCAGATTTTCGGCTAGTCCGGTGCCAACTCTTCGATATATTTCTTGTTGGAAGTACCCCTGATCCCATTGATAACGGGTGGGCCCAAATAATTCGACAGGGGTAGTTGCTGAACCATACCACATAGTTCCAGCAACTACAAAAGCTGCAAAAAAGACAGCAGCGATACTACTGGAAAGGACAGTTTCAATATTACCCATACGTAATCCTTTGTATAGTCGTTGGGGCGGGCGGACACTAAGATGGAATAGGCCCGCTAATATGCCCAATGTCCCCGCTGCAATATGATGGGAGGCTATTCCCCCCGGAACAAAAGGATCAAAACCTTCTGCCCCCCACGCTGGATTTACAGGTTGTACTTTTCCGGTTAGGCCATAGGGGTCGGACACCCATATTCCAGGACCATACAAGCCTGTTACATGAAATGCACCAAAACCAAAGCAAGCCAACCCTGAGAGAAATAAATGAATTCCAAAGATCTTGGGCAAATCCAAGGAGGGTTTTCCCGTACGTTCATCACAGAAGATTTCTAGGTCCCAATACACCCAATGCCAGATGGCTGCTAAGAAGCACAAGCCGGAAAACACAATATGTGCCCCGGCCACACCTTCGTAACTCCAAATACCCGGATTCGCTACAGTTCCTCCTGTGATACTCCAACCACCCCATGAATTGGTTATTCCTAAACGAGTCATGAAGGGTATAACGAACATACCCTGTCTCCACATTGGATCAAGAACGGGGTCAGAGGGATCAAAAACCGCTAATTCATATAGGGCCATCGAGCCGGCCCAACCAGCAACTAGAGCTGTATGCATTATATGGACAGAAAGTAAGCGACCGGGATCATTCAATACGACGGTATGAACACGATACCAAGGCAAACCCATGGAAATACCCCTTTTTTATCAAAGATAAATGGACACTATGTGACTTTATCGCATTGGAAAAGACTATGCTATGGCCCTCCGCCTTTCAGTGGATTATCTCGAGGCAAGGGTTAATATTTATTCCCTTCCATTGGAAATAATTGAACAATTCAATTCTGTTCGTAGGAACAAAGAGAAACAAATCTATTCTATACCCGATAAGTACCAATACGCAATGGGGGGGGGCTGGTCCCATTTTTTTTTGAGCAAATGCATAGAGACTTGTTCATCATTCGAATGACCCATTCGTAATAATTTTTTTTTCCGTTATTCATTCTGTCTTACTCCATGAACCCTCCAATCTATGGATAAAATCCAATAAACGTTTTTAAAAATAAACGAAAATATTAGGAAGGTGAGAAAGCCATTGTTACGTTTCCACATCAAAGTAAAATATAGTACTTAGTGCTTTTTTTTAACTTAATGCCCATTGGTGTTCCAAAAGTGCCTTTTCGGAATCCTGGAGAGGAAGATGCAGTTTGGGTTGACGTATAGTGCGACTTGTCAGACATATTGGGTCATATGGGATTTCCCCGTTCTCTCCCCCGATCGAGATACCCCCTGTTTTGCCCAAGAAAGATTGATTGAATCGTTAATAATAATTAGAATTCGAATTCGGAGCGTGAAGCGCAATTAGATCAATTTTTTTGTTGGTTTGGGGATCAAAATTATATCAATTAATCCGTATTATCAACTAGAATAATTTATGGTTAGGTTGGACCAATAAGAAGTATCCAGGCTCCGTTCAGGAAATACCAAATTGGGAATCTACGGATAATTACCGCTTGTATCATAACGGATTCTTATTATATTTATATTATACCATAACATAATGTATAATATAAGTGATCTTAAACTGCCAATCAATAAAGTAATATGATGAATACATCAAATATCTGGTATTGGTGGAAGGCATGAAACCGGCCGAATTGAAAAAAAAAAAAAACAAGTCGTAGCAAAAGCAAAAAGAAGTGGTACTGGGATTATTTGTACTATATGTGCAAATAGAATTCGGGCAGATTTTTACCCGGAGTAGAGCATAAACCTAAAAGAATTGAGGAGGCCCGTTTAGGAACAAGAAAATAACATCGCGATTCGAATCTCGATGAAACCAATACATCAATGAGAGGTTAGTTCGATAAGTTCAATGAATTCTTTTTTTTTTTTATTATAGGTTAAAATTCTTATAGGTTAAAGGGAAGCGATTCAAAACTCATGTTTCTTAAAAATGGAAGAAAAAGCCTCTTCGTTTAGTTAGGAAAAAACTTTTTTTTTACGAAAAAACAAAAACAAAGAGGGCTGGAATCGACACATTGATTCTTTTTTTTTTTTTTGTTTCGCCATTTTTTGAACCGTATGCATCTAAAGGCGCGTGTGCGGTTCCGAAGGAAATTTTGTCCTAATCAACCGACTTCATCGAGAAAGATTACTTTTTTTAGGGCAAGAGATTGATAGCGAGATCTCAAATCAAATTGTAGGTCTCATGATATATCTCAGTATAGAGGATGCGACCAGGGATCTTTATTTGTTTATAAACTCTCTCCGGCGGGTGGGTAATCCCCGGAATAGCTATTTATGACACTATGCAATTTGTGTCACCAGATGTACATACAATATGCATGGGATTAGCCGCTTCAATGGGATCTTTTATCCTGGTCGGAGGAGAAATTACCAAACGTCTAGCATTCCCTCACGCTTGGCGCCAATGAGTTTTTTTTTTATTTGAGAGAAAACATAAGACTATGCCTTCGCTATACGGAATATAAATAATAAGTAATAATAGCATGGCACCTCGAGCTCGATATTAACAAACCATTATTTCATTTTTTTTCCATAACATGAGATTCCGTATCGAGATAGTAGTATGAAACAAAGGTTATTTCCCGATTTCATCTTCTGTATCGGAGGTCTGTTTCAGCGTCACAAACAAATCCTTTTTTGCTTCTACACCAGAAGTCTCTTTCCGATATTTAGGTTATGAAAGAGTACGAAAGAAAAAAAAATTTAACTTATTTGATCCGATCAGAAAGATACTTTGGGATTGCAGAATCACAGACGAGATAAAAAAAAATATATAAAGCAACGGAACCATCATAGTATTTTTGGCTCCTCCGAAAGGAAGGATGGTAAATGGAGCATTCAACGATCTGGATCTGATGGATCTTATTTGTCTCTTTCTTCAATGGAAGGGAAAAGGAAATTCCATTTAGGAGCCGTATGCAATGCACAAAAAAATATGCCTGTACGGTTGTTCAATTCTATCTTTTTCCTCTTGCTTGTTATTCTTTATCCTACCCCTTCATGCGATCGCGCGAGATAGGGGAACCATTCATTATGTTATTATATCGCCAGGGTTATGATCCACCAACCTGCTAGCTCTTTTTATGAGGCATCAACAGGAGAATTTATCCTGGAAGCGGAAGAACTACTAAGACTACGCGAAACCCTCACAAGGGTTTATGTACAAAGAACGGGAAAACCCTTATGGGTTATATCCGAAGACATGGAAAGGGATGTTTTTATGTCAGCAACAGAAGCCCAAGCTCATGGCATTGTTGATCTTGTAGCGATCGAAAATAACGGGGGTTTCGCATAAAAATCCTAGATTCTATCTCGAACCATAATTAGAATGATCCGTAAGTTCATATTTTATGTTCTTACCCAGGTAAAAAATTAAGAAGTAATTCATCATGATCGGGTTAGGATCGATCTAAACCGGCTTTTGGATACGATGCAGCATGCCAACTATTAAACAACTTATTAGAAATACAAGACAGCCAATCCGCAATGTTACGAAATCCCCTGCTCTTCGAGGATGTCCTCAGCGTCGAGGAATATGTACTAGGGTGTATGTGCGACGCGTTCAGATCATGGGCTGGAACAAATGAGACAATTTTTCCAGTATCAATGACCAGTACCAACGAATAGGATGGAATGGAGACGAACTCAATTCACTATCTAAAAATAGTGATCTATCATATACCTATATTGTGTTATTGTGTATGGTATGGTATGGAATTTATGGTTTCCATTGGTGCAAATCCAATCACCTCAATTTGAGATGAAAAGCAATTCCCCATTGGTAGCAAGTGGTATCCATTAAGCGGGGAAATTGAATTTTAAAAACAGAATAATTCTGTTCCTACTCTTGCAAGAACGGACTAACAGGGTCAGCTACCTAGCCAACCTTCACAACTAAATGCCGTCACTGTATGGATAGATCTCGTTGTGAAAAGACCTATTACTGTATAATTCATGGGTAGAGCCAAAGAGTGTGAACTGTACAAGTTACCAAAACATTGATTAAATGAGTAAGGGGCTCCGGTGTATAGAGAGGACCTCACCGTTTAAGAAGTAACCATAGAAACGATGGAAACCACTATTTCTATTTTATTTCTATTTTATTTATTTATCCATTTACTACGTATTTATTACTATTTATTTGATACTTAATATCGGTCAAATTTTGTATTTTAATATCGGTCAAAAATATTTTTTATTTTATTTTGGGGCGAAATGCAAATGCCTGGAAGAAATAAAAAATCGTGGTTGGGAAGGTCATAGTAGCAAAAGCCATTGGAATTTTTATTTTATACATCGGAAGAATCCGTTTTGTTATTAATTAAACTAGAAGAGGGGAAAAGAATGACTGAAAGAAAAGAAATCAATTAGTTATTCATCAAAGTTTTATTTGATTCAATGACCAGAGTTAGACGAGGATATATAGCTCGGAGACGTCGATCAAAAATGCGTTTATTTGCATCAACCTTTCGAGGGGCTCATTCAAGACTTACTCGAACTATTATGCAACAGAAAATGAGAGCTTTGGTTTCTACTCATCGGGATAGAGGCCGGCAAAAGAGAGATTTTCGTCGTTTGTGGATCACTCGGATAAACGCGGTAACCCGCGAGGATAGGGTATCCCATAGTTATAGTAGATTTATACACGATCTGCGCAAGAGACAGTTGCTTCTTAACCGTAAAATACTTGCACAAATAGCTATATCAAATAAGAATTGTCTTTACATGATTTCTAATGAAATCCTCAAATAAGGAGATTTAAGGAATTCGACGGAATGATTTAAACGGAGTTCCCCGGAGAATGAACTCCGGGAAGATAGAATCGAAATTCATATGATAACAGTAGGAATGAATAAACACGCTTCAATAATAAAAAAAAGATTTCTCCCCCCCCCATTATTTTTTCTTTTTTTCTTATGACGCGACAATCTAATCTCTCGGCTTTTCCAACAAAACATCAATCGGAGTTTGAGTTCCAATTCGAGTTTTTATTCAATTCGGGTGGTGGGTCTACTTATTTCTGCTTCTAGGGCCGGTAGTTCTAGGGAACTACTCGGCTCTCTCAAATTGTTTCTCATTATTAAGAAAAGGTAATGAAGATAAAATGCGAGCTTGTTTTATAGCGATAGTAATTAATCTTTGTTGTTTCAAAGTCAATCTGTTCACTCTTCTAGATAATATTTTTCCTTGTTCACTAATAAATTGACTAATTAAGCTCATGTTTCTATAATCAATTCGATCCCCCGATCCAATTGGGGGCAAACGCCTACGAAAAGATCGCTTGGATTTACGAAAGGGTCGCTTGGATTTATCCATGGTTTATTTCTTATCTCTAAAATCCTAGTTTATTTCTTCATTCATTTCGGATCCGACCGAAAGAGGACTTGATTTGTTTATTTTATATTATTTTTATATTATAATAATATAATATATGTATATGTTTATTTTCATTTTTATAATTTAAAATATTTATTTTAATATTATATTAATTATATATTAATTATATTATTAATTAAATTAAATTATTTAATTCGATTTTTTTTATTTATTTATTATTTATATTTTTTAGCTTCTTCCTGTTACTTGGAAAAGGGGCACTGATGTTCTGCTCAATCTATTTCTTTATCTCCCCATGAATCGTATGCTTGTAACAATAAGGACAGAATTTTCTCAATTCCAATCGACTAGGTGTATTGTTTCGATTTTTTTGAGTAATATATCTGGAAATGCCCCTCGATTTTTTATCGAAACCCTTTCGGGCACAACTGGTACATTCCAAAATAACTCTTACCCTGGCTTCTTTACTCTTGGCCATGAACCTCCTTTGGATTTTGGATTCACTCAACTCTTCCATTTTCGATCCGAATCCAATAAGAAGAAAGGAACAAAAAAATGGAAGTTGCTAACTTGAAATCCAATTATGAAAGATTTCGTTTCAATCAATAGAGTAATCATAAAATAAGTAATACGATTTTTTCTAACTATCAACTATTCTCTAATCCCAGTATTTCATTTAATATAATATATTGTATGGTCTCGAACCCCCTGGATCCATATTTCTAGTTCGGCTCTCCCCCTATTAATTCTATCCTGAACCCAAGTTTCGCTGGGATTCATTCAATCCACTTTTATTCTTTTTCTTTCCTTCCTATACTAAAACTAAAAAAATGAAAACGGGAGAAATTAGTCACAGTCATAGAGAGTTTATTCTATCTCTAATCTTTTTCTTCTTTATCCCTTCCCATGTCAATAACTAGAATTAAAAAAAGGGGAATACCAACGCATCGGGGAATAAACGATTGATCTCTATCAATAGACCCGCTAAAGACCCGAACCATAAAGTACTTAGCACAGGTGCCACGGAGAGATATGTCTTTAGATCTCGCATTGAAAATCCTCCTTCTTTATTGTAATACAATTATTACCAGATAGATGATATATAACTCTATTATAACTATAGTTATATAGTTAAAGAT
>NW_027181933.1:5000-12500 GCF_029961685.1 Aristolochia californica | reverse complement strand
GAGTAAGTAGGAATTCTTTTATCCGATTCGGAAGGATATCATCCTCATAATTATCCATGACTGTTTATGTCTATAGCATGACCACTTGATGAAATGCGGAGGAAAGTGGGGTAAATGGCCGATACTACTGGAAGGATTCCTCTTTGGTTGATAGGTACTGTAACTGGTATTCCTGTGATTGGTTTAATAGGTATTTTCTTTTATGGTTCATATTCTGGATTGGGCTCGTCACTATAGTAATCGGATGAACCAGATTGTAGACATGAAAAAGTAAGAACTCAACAGGACCTTGCTCCTCGAATCAGACAAACAAAGAGGAGCAAGGTCCTGTTGAGTTCTTACCCTTCGAGCGAGACATTCATTCATTCCATAACATAAAAAAGTTGTAAATTTTAATTGTAAATTAATTCAGTCAATATAATCATATTATTTTTTCGTAGAAATGACAAAATGGGTCCTTTGCTCCCATCCCAAGTTTCAAACCACTGCGTTCTTTCCCTTATGATGATGCTTTTGAAGAATTGAATCCATTGATTCATAATATTCGACCCCCATGCAGACTCCTCCGAAGCAAGAAGAAAGAAGGAATTAATTGATTTCCTGGATGCCACAATATTATTTCTACGGATGAGACATCCTTTCTATACCACTTGAACCTTACTTCAGAAAAAGAAAAAAAAAATTCAAAGTGCTTAATGTTCCCCGAAGAAACCAGAAATCTTTAATTTTTTTGTATATAAAAAAATCATTATTTTTAATATCTCATCACGGCGAAAACCCCCCCCCCCCCCCTTTTTTTTTTTCATTTAGAAATTCTTCGGTTCGTTCCAATACACCTGGACAAGAAAATAGTAATCTTTAACGAACTAAATCAGGAATCATTATTATTTCCACACAAGAAAAGGAATTTTCTACCTTTCTCTTGTGTGGAAAATTAGGAAGACGAGTAACCCCTCCTAGAATCATTTGTCCCTTTCATTTATACCTTGCCTTATATTTTCCTTCTACTTAAATGCTAAATGCTATATTATCCATTAGAATTCGATTCTATTAGGTACAATAGAATAAAATAATATTGATGCATTGCAGAGCATTTACAACCCGGCAATAGGAGGCCTAGCATAGTCACAACACTCCAATCTTGATCGAAAAAAGATATATCTAGTTTTACTAGTAACTAGACTCGCGAGCGTATACAAGGAATTACCAACATCTCTCAGAAAAAGAGTGTAAACAAAATAAGCAAAAAGAAAAAGGGCCTTTCTCTTTTTTTTGGATCATACATAATTGCAATTGCATCGATTAATCAAAATTCGACTCTTTTTACCAACTTGATGAATCCGGGAATCTAGAAATTCATTTCAGACAATTGAACCTTCTCAAACTGTTTCTTTTTAAGAACCAAAAAGATTTGTGCCAGAGTAACAGATGCCAAGAAGAACAACAAACCTTGGGACACGTAATGGATCTTGAAGTACTATTTCTGCATCTCCCTGACCAAACCCCCCCACATTAGGATTACTTGTTAATGGTTGATCAAGCTTGATGGATTCACCCCTCCGAAACAAGAAGTTCTGGTCCTGGAGGTATAATATCAACCACTTGATGTCCGTCCAACGCATCAACTAGGGTTATTTCATATCCCCCTTTTTCTTTACGTACTATTCTGTTTACTATACCCGCTGCTGTGGCATTATAGACTGTATTATTACTCTTGCTCCCGTCGGGATAAATCTGACCCCTTCCTCTGTTCCCACCTATGTATATGGGATACTTTAAGAAGTGAACGTCTTTTTTAGTAGCAGGGTCCGGGGACAAAATGGGAAAGACAATTTCACTATATTTCTGACCAGGAACGGGACCTATCACAAGAATATTTCTTTTATTGGGGCGATAGCTCTGAAAAGACAAATTGCCCATCTTTTCTTTCATCTCAGGAGAAATACGATCGGAAGGAGCTAATTCGAATCCTTCGGGTAAAATAAGAACAGCCCCCACATTCAAAGACCCTTTTTTCCCATTAGCAAGAACTTGTTTCAGTTGCTTATCATAGGGGATTCTTACAACTGCTTCAAATACAGTATCAGGAAGCACAGCTTGTGAACCTCAATATCCACGGGCTTATTAGCTAAATGGCAATTGGCACATACAATACGCCTGTTGCTTCTCGTGGATTTTCATAACCCTGCTGCGCAAAAATAGGATATGCATTTGAAATAGATGTCCGAGTAATTACATATATCACGATCAATACAGAAATAGATCGAGTCATCTGTTCCTTTATCCAAGAAAAGGTATTTCTATTTTGCATGGTCCAATCATTGATCCCTTAAATTTCTACAATAAATTAGGTAGGTAGCTAGTCTAGTTCCCTACCCACGATTCTGCCATTGTACTGGAATATAGGAGGAGTCGAACCCCCTGCACGGGTAGAAGTATAAAGTGAGTCAGATTAAAAAAAAAAGGTTTGTTTATGTACGAAGTAACATTATGATCTGATTGATAGCCGCGGGTCAAATGAATTCTTCATTCATTCATTGAATGATAAATCACTACAAGTGAAGGTGATACCCGATTTAAATAATGGAAGATCAAATATTTCAAAATTGTATCTAGAATAACTGGAAAAGTGGAAACAAGACCAGATATAATTTGATCGTTATAAGCAAAAGCCAAAATCTTTGTAGACCGAACCGATCATTAGTTCCCAACCATGGGGCGAGTGGAATCCGATACATAAATCAGTTAATAAAAGAATAGAAAAAGCTTTTATTGTGTCGCTTAAGTTATATAGGAATTCCTGAATCCAAGAATTAAGAATGACAAGTTCCTCATTACCCAGAATAGAATAACCACTTAGAATAGCGAAACAGATTATATTTGCCGAGAAGTGCAAAATAATATGGATATTATTTTCATTGTATATTTTGACCAATTGTATCGTTTCTTTGTGGATTCCTATATGAAGCTTTTGTATCTGTGTCTCCGGGTACTCCTTTATCATTTCATCCAAATGAAATAGTTCTTCTAATTCTATGAATCTTTCTAGAATGTTCTTCTCTTGAATATCATTCAAAAAAGTTTCGGATTGCCTGGTATTCCACCAATTAATAACCCAGGGCTCTAGACTTTTATTAAATGAAAGAGAGATCCACCACGGCAAAAATACTATAGATACAAGATATGGGAGAGGGGTCAATGCTTTTTTTTTGACACTTTTTGTTCTGTGAATTGTTAATGAACCTACTTCATTCGTCGACTCCGTCTGATATTTCTATGAAGCATGAGTTCTATAACAAGGTATGTAACCTATGGATCCGTCTTTTTTTATTTGATTATTTGAATTCTTTATTTAGTCTTTGAATCTAGAAGGGTATAGAAATGGAAGTTAGAATTAAAGATAAAAAGTCTGCCCCAAATGAATAAATGAGTAAGTTCCCAGATATCTCAGATATCTAAATTGGTCAAATTACACCAATTGAATTGCATCTTCATTTGTTTCTTTCGATGAGTGCCCGAAAGACCCAATTCACACTTCAAGTAATGAGTATTAGTCGGGTTTCGAGACGAAAGAACTCCCCTTGGATCAATCAATTATTCCAAAATGTTTCACTAGATGCCCGCACCGCGGGAATAATTGAGGGGATATTTCTGAAGAATATTGATGGTGAAATCAAAAATGTGTGGGAAACCCGAGATAAATTGGATGTTTATGAAAGATGCAATCCTTTTCAAGGAGCAAAAGAAAGGATCAAAATCGATTGAAAAAAAAGAGAGATAATTTACATCCGTCTGTATCTAACGTATCAATTCAACGAAATATTGGGTCTAAAAATAAAAATTCTGTACTGTATTCCGAAATGTTCTGTTCTGATATGTATGATGAATACATACTTACTAGACTTGTTACTAGTCTAACATAACAGAATTGGGTTGAGTCCCATATGCATAAAGCATAAAAAATAGTTTTGGTGAACAACAATTAATTATTATGGTTGTTCCATATACGTCCACCTGTTTTATTCTATGGGCCACAGTGACAGTGGTATTAGACCAGAATATAATGGGGAAATAGAATATAACGTGTTTTGCTCGAATCAACACCTTGAAAGAAACTTCAGTTCAGTTAGATTCTATTATCAGTTAGATTCTATTATATTAAAGGTTAAAGGGGATTCCTGCCTTTCTTATCTCATGCCGGGAAAGCATTCATTATTCAATTCATTTCAAAATACTTCAATTGGTACGCGCAAGAAATAGGCCGATTCAGCAGCTTTTTGTTCAATTTCTCGTGGAGTCAAATTCTCATCCGTACGAGTCAAGGGAATGGCTCCCTGGCCTCTAATTTCCATATAAAGGACACGGCGAGGATAAAGACCCCCTTTAACTTCCATTCTGATTGACTGGATATCTCTCATAAGGAATCGTAGAAAAACGCGGCGATTTTTTCCAGGAAATCCCCAACGAAAAATACACACTATTCCTTCTTTTCTATCGAATCGATCATAACCACTACCTACATTCCACAAAATTGTGGACCACAAATAGGAACTAATGAACAGACCGGCTATTCCATAGAAAGCCATCACGATCCCTTGAGGGAAAAAAATTATTTGCTGAGACGGAAACAAAGATATGAGATTCCGACCAAGATAACTGGAAGTTCCAACCAATAAGAATGCTAGTGAGCCTAAAAAGAGGATACAGGCCCAGCAGAAATTACTTATTTTTCGAGACCCTGTTATAAGTTCTATCCATATACGTTCTGATCGCCAGTTCATATTAGATCCAGTTGCATTCTATTGGAATTGAGAGAATAGGCCAAATGAATTTAAATTTGACTTTACTATTTTTTTTGTCCCGAAGTAACTCTCATCAACTAGCACTATTATGATGTGAACCCTTAGGGGTAATTCATCAAATTGGGTAGATGTAAAATAATAACATCTTCTTCATACGATCCCACAATGTATATCTACATAACATATAGATACATTGACTTTCCATTTTTCCACTGATGTATTTTTTCTTAAAAAAAAGCTATACTGCATATATATGCATTTTTTCATATATCATGTATCCGCATGCATAAGATTTTTTTTTTTTTTGTGTTCGAAAGGAACCATATCCAGACCAGACGTGGTACCATATTCTACTAAATAGATATCTGTATTATGATCCAAGTCCAAGTGTTGATTGATTAGATTTGGTCCCACTGACCTAAACAATCTTGTTTTTTTGAACATGAAGAGATAAAGACGCCATTGCAATTGCCGGAAATACTAGGCCTACTAAAGGCACAAAAAAAGAGGGAAAGTTTAAATCTGTCATAGAATGGGTACCCCGATTTAATATTTGTACCTCTTATAAAGATATAATAAAATAAGTATGTGAATTAAATTATAAGTATTATATATTATATTATAAGTATTATTAAGTATATAATAAGAAGTACAACAAATGTAGAACTAAATAAGCGTGTTTATACGACTCCACACGAAATACATATAATCCGCTTTATTATTGTATTGTATTGTTGTTCTTGTGCCCTTAATCTTCTAATAAAGAGTTTCTTACGAGTTACTGAAGGGTTTGTTAGGATTCGACCCGACAGGGATTCATAGTACAATACAAAATGTGGGTTCTCGGGAGATATAGAAATCTGAAGGAAATATAGAAAGATGCAACACTTTGATTATAGGATTATAGATTTTATCTATATTCCATATATTAATATAATACTATTAATTTAATTAATAGTATTAATGTAATGGTAATGCGTAAGAAGTAATAAAAAACATGGAATTCTTTTGATTTTTTATTTTCATTTTGAAATTCTATTCCACGAAAGCAAGAATTCACTCTTTTCTCCTGTTGAAAGAGGGTTACTGATTAGTAATCAGTAATAGGGGTAGGAAAAAAAATAGATTAGATCCGTACAAAAGAATGAAAAGTCATTATCTGAAACTTCTGATTCTAGAACTGAACTTATGTCACCAAAGAAAACTCCATTCTTCTTATTGTGACTTTGATTCCAATAAACTAAAGTTCGTTACAAATAATTGAGATTAGTGTTTTGAATTTTGATTCAAGGGAAAGAAGCCATGTAGCTGAAATAACTCACTCAGAACGCCCTTTAAAGGATTACGCGGTACGATTAGGTCGAATAAGCCCTTAGAGAATAAATACTCAGCACCTTGTGAACCGTCGGGTACTGTCTTATTCAATGTTTGTTCAATTACTCTTTTACCCGCAAATGCAATGTAGGCATTTGGTTCGGCAATAATGATATCTCCGAGCATACCAAAACTGGCTGTTACTCCACCGGTTGTAGGGGATGTAAGGATTGATACATAGAATAACTTTCTAGTTGATTGATAATCATATGAAGCAGAAGATATTTTAGCCATTTGCATCAAACTCAAACTTCCTTCTTGCATGCGTGCTCCTCCAGAAGCACACACCATAATAACAGGTAGAGATCTATTAGTAGCATACTCGATCAAACGGGTGATTTTCTCGCCTACTACGGATCCCATACTACCCCCCATGAAGTGAAAATCCATAACCCCAATTGCTATAGGAATGCCATTTAGTTGACCTATGCCTGTTTGAACAGCCTCAGTTAAACCTGTCTTTCTTTGATAAGAATCGATACGATCCTTATAAGGTTCCTCTTCCGAGTGAAATTCAATGGGATCGATAGAGACCATGTCCTCATCCATAGGTTCCCAAGTGCCCGGATCAATCAAAAGTTCAATTCTATCTGAACTGCCCATTTTCAAATGATATCCACATTGTTCACAAATATTCATTTTTGATCGAAAAAATTTCTTATAATTTAATCCATAACAATTTTCACATTGAACCCATAAATGTTTGTATTTTTGATTTATATCGAAATCATTAGATCTTCCTCTGATGTTGAAATCACTGTCATTACCGCCAGTTCTTATACTAGAACTCTCACTGTCATTACCACTTAAACTTTCACTAAAAATGTAACCATAAATGTCACTATCACTGTCATTATCGTTACCACTTGAAATGTCACTATCAATACTGATATCAGAACGAAGATAACTATCAATGCAACTATTAATGTGATTATTCCAATCATATTTAGTATCATACATGTAACAATCATAGTCGCGATTGTCATTCTTAGTCCCGCTATTCAGATAACTAGAAAAATAACTTTCTAGTTCACTCAAAAAAGAACTCTCATTGTCAATCTCAAAAATCCGATTTTCAATATCAAAATATACGGAATAACTGTCACCATTACTATCCCTAACTAAAAAAGTGTCATCAGAGATGAAACTCCAAATGTCCCTGGCGCCGAATAAATGATCAACATGACTGGAACTCAAAATACCACTATCACTCCAACTATGAATGTTTTTATCCGTATCATTTATAATGGGGTCCTCACTTCCATTGGTATTTCCAATAGGATGACCAAGGCTACCCCTTGATTTACTTAGCCCACGCCAGTGT
>NW_027181932.1:5000-27500 GCF_029961685.1 Aristolochia californica | reverse complement strand
TTTTTTTTTTTTTCGTCAAATCCAAAAATTGATCTTCTTTTATATTTTATACATAGGTCGTCAATTCGGTATTGGATAAAAAGTGCGAGAAACCCGTTTTCCAGTAAACGGTTCAAATTTTTTTATCGATATGAGTGTTCTATATCAGATAAATTGCCAACTATTATATTAATATAAATTTTTAAACTATCTCCTTATCTCCTACTAGCATAGTGGTAGAAAGAGTACCTTCTTGTGCCTCGACTTCAAAGGGTTTACCTTAACCATGTTAATGGGCCCACATTCATTATTGGCTAATAGAGAATCAAAGGTTTACCAATGAATCACGAAATGCTATGGTTCTTACATATGATTTCTTAATTTATTCAGAAGTAATTCGTCGAGATCGTGCACCTTGTCTTTCTTATTTAATTAAATAAAAAAAAAAAAAAAAAATGCAGCTGTTGGATCCAGCCTATTCTTGAAATAAACAACTCGCACACACTCCCTTTCCAAAAAAGATCAATACACCAAGCACTACACTTAGATTTATTGGATTTGTTGCTAAAATATTGGTATTAAACCCTAAACTCCCGGCGGATGGCCAATGACCCAAGTAAACGAAAGAATCGGTTACATTTTTCATATGATCTCCTCTTGTAGATAGGACTAAGAAAATCGAACAGAGTTCTTTTTGTATCACCTGATCCCCTCTGTTTTGTTTGATTGATCTCTTTTTTTTTTTCTTAATTTCCTTATTTAAAATAAAAATAAAGAAATTGAATCTATTCTAATTTTTTTTTATTATTTATTATATTTATATTATGGATTATAGAAGTTCTCAATAAGACACTTATTAGCCCTAGACCCCAGGCCTCATGTTTTGCTCCATCCTAATCTAATAAAATAAAAGTCAAACTAATAAAAAAAAAGGGGGGGGGTTCCCCTTCCATTAAAGGCGGGAAGGAAGAAAGCGAGTGGATTCGCTAATTCCTCATCCTCAATTAGTCCTTCCCCGGGGTATTGTTTCAACGAACAAGTGATTAGACCAACAAGTGATTAGATGATAGGGGTGAAGTGTTGATCTAATTCTAAGAAGCAAGAGACGGGTACACAGCAAAAAAATAAAATAAGAAAATTAGGACGTATTTTTCATATTTATGGGATTAAACAAAAGGATTCGCAAATAAAAGCGCTAATGCCACGACTAGCCATAAATTGTTAAAGCTTCCATGAAAGCCAGACTAAGCAATAAAGTACCTCGTATTTTACCCTCTGCTTCTGGTTGTCTCGCGATACCTTCTACGGCTTGGCCCGCAGCAGTACCTTGGCCAACCCCAGGTCCAATAGAAGCAAGCCCTACGGCCAACCCAGCAGCAATAACAGAAGCGGCAGAAATCAGTGGATTCATGGTAAGCTCCTCACACCAAAATAAAGAAATGGTTAATGATACAATCAACCAATGAATTATTACTTATTATTTCATCATTAAGACCCATCCGCCCGAAGTAACTAAGAACTCAAAAGTGAATTGAGGTAATGATATCCTGAATCAGCAGAACGACTTCAATATCTCCTTTATAATTTCTACCGTGTAGTCTTTGTAAATCCAAAAGGTTCTAGTTATTCCATTTCTTTGGTCTAAGCCACTCTTTTTATTCTTGGCACGTTCTGTTCTCCTCTATATGCTTGACTTCATCTGTTTATTGTTTATTCATTCAATCCCCAGTCACAGATAAAATAAAACGGAAGAACTCCTATTGAATTCAAATTCAGTAGTAGGAAAGAATAAATATATATATATTATATATAATATATATATAATATAAATAATAATAATATATTATATACAAAATATAAAATAATATTATAATATAAAATAAAAAATAATAATAATATAATAAATAAAAAATAGAATAGAATATATATTTCTATTATTTTATTTGTATGTATAGTCCATATATGGATAATTAATGAATATCTAATATCACATATACATGTGTTTCTTGCATAACGTAAACCATTCTTTATGCTGTTGAATCGGATTCTAGTCGAAGAATAGAATCATGCTTCGAAACATACACAGGAATTGGCTTATAGCCATTACACTACACATATATATCCATACCTAGCTCAGCACGACCCCCTAATCGACTTTTTTATGAATCTTATTTGCTTGTAAACTCTTCTCTTCCTTTTACTTATCATTATCGCGACCCCTGCATGAATATAAATGGATGGGATCGTCAGCCCGAATCATTACGTATAAAGATTTGATTGCAATTAATGACAACTTTGATCAATCGTTGAATCAAATTGAATCAAATCAAATAAGAATGGAATTATTCTTTCTATAGAACATACTCTTTTTGTTTTAGGCGCATGTCGGAGACAGATAAGATAACAATTCTTAGTCAAATTATGAAAAAAAAAATAGAGTAATTGACTGAACAAATATGATCATATCATAGAATATTGATTAGAGAGACATAACATAAATGGACCATAAAGTCAATCTTAGGAAAAAGATCTTTTAGATCTCTTTCCTTTTTTTTTTTACAATTCCCAAATATCGTACATCTTTTTTGTTCCTACTCTAGACCATACATGTCTCGTTTGGATATATTGTGTTCCCCCAGTAGATTATCTTGAGACACTCGAGAGTTGGGATAAGCTTTTTTTTTTCGAAAGCTAGTCAATGATGACCCTCCATGGATTCACCTATATAAGCCGCGGCTAAGGTTGCAAAAATAAGAGCTTGAATCCCGCTTGTGAATAATCCAAGGAACATGACAGGTATAGGAACTACTGAAGGTACTAAAGAAACAAGAACAACAACTACTAATTCATCAGCCAATATATTCCCGAAAAGTCGAAAACTAAGTGATAAAGGTTTTGTGAAATCTTCTAGGATGTTAATTGGTAAAAGTATTGGAGTTGGTTGAATGTATTTACCGAAATAACCCAACCCTTTTTTGGTAAGACCTGCATAGAAATATGCCACTGATGTGGGTAAAGCTAAAGCAACAGTAGTATTTATATCATTCGTAGGTGCTGCTAACTCTCCATGAGGTAACTGTATGATTTTCCAAGGTAAAAGAGCACCCGACCAGTTAGAAACAAAAATAAATAGAAACATAGTTCCAATAAAAGGAACCCAGGGGCCATAATCTTCTCCAATCTGAGTTTTGCTCAGGTCTCGAATGAATTCAAGGACATATTCGAAAAAATTCTGACCGTCGGTTGGAACGGTTTGTGGATTCCGAACAGCTATAGCGGCTGAACCTAATAAGATAGCAATTACGACCCAAGAAGTAATAAGTACTTGGGCGTGGACTTGGAAACCCCCTATTTGCCAATATAAATGTTGGCCCACTTCCACACCAGATATATCGTATATATCCCTTAGTGTGCTTATGGAACATAGTATAAAATTCATATTACCCTCTGACAGAAATAGAACTAAAAAAGGAATTTTAATTATTTTGATTCAACCATCTCTTTCTCGACTCGCCCACTTTGACTTTAATCGCATATTTCAGGTGCCAAGGAATCACAGAATATCCCCATCCATTTTTATCTCTTTTTTGAGATTCAGGAATGGTAACCGATTCAATCAATCTATAGAGTTCAAAAAGTTATTGACTTATCTTAATCTTATTATTAATCAATGATTTCTTATATAGCTAGAACGACCCTCACAAATTGCGGATACTAATTTGTTAAGAATCAATCGGATTGAAGCTATAGCGTCATCGTTGGCTGGAATCGAAATATCTGCGAGATCCGGGTCACAATTTGTATCGATTAAACAAATCGTCGGAATACCCAAAGTGAGACATTCTCGAAGAGCCGTATATTCTTCTTGCTGATCAACGATGATTACAATCTCGGGTAACTCCGTCATATATTTGATCCCACCCAGATATGTTTGCAAGTGAGATAATTGTCTCTTCAACATTGCTGCGTCTCTTTTCGGGAGACGTTTGAGTTTCCCCGCCTCCGCTCTCAAGTCCCTGAATTTATGAAGTCTCGTTTCTGTAGTAGACCAATTTGTTAACATACCCCCGAGCCATTTTTTATTAACATAATGACACCGAACCCTTATTGCAGCTGCTGCTACTGAATCCGCAGCTTGACTTTTGGTACCAACTATTAAAAAGTGCTTTCCCCTACTTGCTGCATCAAAAACTAAATCACAAGCTGCTGACAAAAAACGAGCCGTTCTAGTAAGATTTGTAATATGAATACCTTTACGCTTTGCGGAGATGTAAGGTGACATTCTAGGATTCCATTTCCTAGTACCATGACCAAAATGCACTCCCGCTTCCATCATCTCTTCTAAATTGATGTTCCAGTATCTTCTTGTCATTTCACCCCACACTTTCCCTTTTTTTTTGTTAAGAAACAAGGTACCTTGAAATAAATAATTGTTCCGACGGAACCTTCTGCCAGGGATTGGCCGTTGATACACGGTCCAAGTCATTAATTACTTTCTATTCGTTATTATCTTTATTAACATTAACAAATCAAATGACTGGACCATACATACCATATATATATAGATATATAGTTCAAAGTTAAAAGAAAAGAATGAATATGCTCTTATTAGGAATCATTAAATCCTGTAAATGATTGTTCTGCTGTATCATGGAAAGTCTTTTGTATGCAAAAACCCAATAATTCTCTGTGGTGGAAAAAAATATCTCTTATTTTCCCCTCGAATAGATTCTTCTTTTTTATTTCCAAAGGAATGTTGTTGTGTTGCCTAGAACGATGCACTAATCCTTTAAATGCGGTACCAACAGGTATCATACCCCCCAGAACAACATTCTCTTTCAGGCCTTTCAACCAATCAATACGACCTCGTAGAGCGGCTTTTGCCAAAACTCGGGCGGTTTCTTGAAAACTCGCTTCAGATATGAAACTTTGAGTATTCAGAGATGCCTTCGTTATTCCCAATAAAATGGCTCGGTAACAGATTGCTTCTTCTAAAGCGCGCCCTGTGCGTTCCGCTCGCAACAATCCGATTAGTTCTCCGGGTGAAAAAACATTAGACATTCCATCTTCTGAAACTAACACTTTTGATGTTATTTGACGTACAATAATCTCTATATGCCTATTATGGATCTGCACCCCCTGGGATCGATAAACCTTTTGGATCTTATTAACCAAAGAAATACGACTTTGCGCTATGGTTAGCTCAGCTCCAATTAAAAATCCCCAAGGATTTCCAAGAATTTTTGTTATATGTGCGTTCCAACCTTCAACCCTCTTCTCCAAGTTCATCGATATTGAATGAATTGAACGCACTTCTAACACCTGTTCCACTTTTGGAAGACCCTGCGTTATATCACCCGATCTCGATTTTTCATATATAAATGTAACTAATGTATCTCCTTCATAAAGAATTTCTCCATAATGGCCATGAACGGTTGCTCCCGGAGTGGCCAAATGAGGCTTAGCCGATCTTATTACTAAGGAGTCAACATGAACAATTATAACTTGACCAGATTTTATGCGCGGTCCATATTTTGATATACATACATTTTCACAAATAAACTGCCCAAGGCTAATTGTTGTGGATGTCTTCTCACAATAATTGTGATGGAGAAAGCACCAATTTAAATCGAATGGATTCAAAATGATGTTACTACATGGATCGCGATTGTAAATTCCCCCATTTTCATCTATTAAATAATATTGAATAGCTCTGAAAGGCTGTTTTAAATTCTCAAGTCGCAAATATTTATTTAAGAAGATCTGATTATAAGTTATTAAGCAGTAAGATGAATAAAAATTCGCAATTTTAGATACAGTACCCAGGGGACCTAACAAATTGCTAATAGCAATCGTGGAATCTTCTTTAATTGATTTTTTTCTCACACTGAGAGATTTGGAACCATTGAATGGACCAATTCGAGAACAATTAGATGATGACAAAATTAGAAAAGATTGGCATTGCTTATTTTTATTCAGCAACATATGAATAGTCCCTTGATGTTGGGTAAGTGATTGAATCTTCGCCTTGGGGTAAAAAGGATTAATATTGGTGCGATCTGATCCATTATCGAGATTCAATCCCGAACCTCCCCTATCATTCCTTTTTTCGGTATACGAAATAGGGGACTTAACTAAGTCAATTCTTATGAAATTTCGAATCAGATCATTTGTCCTTACTTCAACAAGGGAAGCATGGACTTCTTCTATAGAACCATTTCGTCCTTGGTCCCAATTCAATACTAAACAAGTTCGAACTAATTGAATATTTGTGTGAGAGATTCCTCGAATGGGTTTGCCGTTTCCATAAAGGATATAATTGACAACTCGGAGTTGCACATTATCTCTTTCCTGCAACGGATCCTGGGGGAAAAGCGTTGCTAAATTTATGCCATCGGCTATTTCATATGTGACTACAGGCCGAACCGAAACAAAATACTTTTTCTTGATGGGTGTAATCCGTTGGACATAGATCCAATTTTTCAATTTTTTTGAGTCCTTAGAATTTTTTTTCTCCCGTTTCTGGTGGTACCAAGATGCCGCTATGCCGAGAGATTTTATCTGTTTCTCCGGGAAAATGGATATCTCCTGAAAATATTTTCAGTTCAATCTTTTTCTTTTTCCTCTCCACTCGGACCAATCCACCTACTCGGCTTCTTGTATTTAAAGCTATTCGTGTACCTACTCCAATGAGACTATTGTTCCGTACCATTATGGACGAAGATCCGGGTAAAATATGCACTTCTTCGGGAATGAAAAAAAAGCGATCTACTTTCATTTGGTATTTCGGCCTAAATTCTTTTGCTCCTCGATATTCAATCAAATCTTCTTTTTTTAGGATGAAATCCACCTCTATGGTACCATATTTAGTAATTCCTGAATTGCTTCTTCTGTATTGGGGATCGTCGAAATAAGCAAGAATACTATTTTTACGTAAAATACCAGTTATGAGTATTTCAATCGAGATACCAGAACAGGACATTAGTTCTTTCTCTCGTTCTTGATCATATTGGAATGGGAGTATGAATCTATTTCTTCGCCTCTTCCCCAATAAATCAGAATTCTCGTAGAGAATGGCAGGGTATATGAAATTCCAATGACCATTGGATATGATTCGATCTGGTCTTGAATAATCAAAACCCCTATCTACTTTTTTACCGAAAGGACCCGAACTAAACAATTTGTGTCTCACTCGATCATTAGTCACTGAGAGGCCAGAAATATATCTCTGTTCGACAGGAAGAGAATGAACATTCATTTGATCTTGATCCCTGTGGGGGGAAAAAGGCACTATATTAGATCTGCACGGATCCCCCGATAATATCCATAAATGGCTTGTTTTTGGTAAGAGATGAACATTACCATATGTATATTCAGGTGCATGGTACACGTCGGTACTCCAGTGGATTTCTCCCTCTGAATCAGAATAAATATGTTTTCGAACTCTTTCTTTAAAATTCAAAGTGGATGTTCCAGCGCGAATCTCGGCGATCACTTGTTCTGATTCCACATATTGACCATTTTGAACTAAAAGAAAACTTTTTGGTGGAATATTCACACTATGAATAATGCCTTGACTCTCAATAGTGACATACAGGTCTATATAACATAGAAAAGCAGGATGCCCATGACGTGTACGTGTTGGATGAACCAAATCCTCATTTAATTTAATTTTTCCATTAAAAGGAGCTCGTACCTGTTCTGCAGTACCACCTGTGAATACTCCACCAGTATGAAAAGTTCTTAATGTTAGTTGAGTCCCGGGTTCACCAATTGATTGACCCGCAATGATACCCACTGCTTCCCCTAATTCAACCAGGTCACCATGAGTGGGACTTCGACCATAACATAATCGACAGATCCAAGATGTACTACGGCAAGTGAAGGGAGTTCGAATATATATTAGGTTGTGCCTGAAAAGTTATGAAGCGATTGACAAGTCCAATCCCGATATCTTGATTTCGAGCGGCGATACACCGTAGACCCATATATATATCGTCTGCTAATACACGACCAATTAATGTTTGGATCATAATTTTTTCCGTCATCCCATTTCGGGGACTCACGGAAATACCTCGGATAGTGCCACAATCCGTTCTACGTACAACAATGTGTTGAACTACTTCAACAAGTCTACGCGTGAGGTATCCAGCATCTGATGTTCGTACAGCAGTATCCACAACTCCTTTGCGGGCCCCATAGCAGGAAATGATATATTCCGTTAAAGAAAGTCCTTCGCGTAAATTGCTTTGAATGGGTAAATCAATCATTTGTCCTTGGGGATCCGACATTAATCCCCTCATACCTACTAATTGGTGTACCTGAGATGCATTTCCTCTAGCTCCCGAAAAGGACATTATATGGACTGGATTAGAAGGATCAGTCATCCTAAAATTAAGATGCATTTCCTGTCTCAAATATTCACTTGTAGCATACCATATCTCAATGGATTGACGTAATTTTTCTACCGCGTGTACATTCCCATAATGATGGTGCTTTTCTAAAATAAAACTTTGTTGTTCAGCATCTTGGACTAGCCATCCTTTAGAAGGTATTGTTAAAAGATCATCAATTCCTAATGAAATGGATGTAGCGGTGGCTTGCCGGAAACCCAGAGTCTTTACTTGATCCAGTATATGTGATGTATATGCCATCCCGAAGTGATCTATTAATCTGCTAATAAGTCGTTTCATGACAGTTCCATCTATCACTTTATTGTGAAAGACCAGATCGGGCCGTTCCGCCATAAGTACCTCCGTATTCCGCTGAGTGGGATTCGCCAATGGGGTTGAGTCAGTGATTCGAAGACTTCCTTTCCTCGATCTTGATTCACGTAGAAATTAAGGAATTAGGATACCGGTTGAACCAGGGAGGCTCGCCCGGATATCACATAATTACTTAGCTTAGGCACCGTATGAGTAGGCCCGGCAAAACCCTTGTATGGCTTCTTCTATTTCTCTATAAAAAGAAATATGACCAACTGTGGTTCGAATGTATATACAAAGGATTTCTTTTTTGACACTTTTCACTATTAAATAGTGTCCATAAATCTCATGATAGGTTCCCGAGGATTCATATTGAACTTCTCTAGGAAGTTCTCTTGAGGCAATGACACGTTGATCTAGTCGCCACCGGAGCCACAAAGGGCTATCTAAATTGATTCGTTTCTGACGATAAGCTCCAAGTGCATCATAGGAACTACAAAAATAAGGTTCTTTCCCTTTCGTATACTTATAGTTATTATCGCCAACTATTTTATTTTTATAGTGTCCGCGATTCCATGGATTATACCTATTTGCACAAATACCTCGACGATTCCCGATTGTTAATATATAGAGTCCCATAAGCATATCTTGCGTTGGTATGGAAATGGGATCCCCAATAGCTGGAGACAAGAGATTCATATGAGAAAACATAAGTAAATGAGCCTCCGCTTGAGCTTCCAAAGATAAAGGTACATGAACAGCCATTTGATCCCCATCAAAGTCTGCATTGAATCCCTTACGAACTAATGGATGTAAACAAATAGCACGTCCTTCCACTAAAATAGGCTGGAACGCCTGTATGCCTAATCTATGCAGGGTGGGTGCTCTATTCAGCAATACGGGGATGCCCCTGCATAACTTCTTGAAGTATTTCCCATACAATTGGTTCTTTTTCCCTAATTTTACTTTTAGCAATCCCTATGTTGGAAGCAAGATGTTGTCTGATTAAACCACGAATTAAAAATGTCTGGAAAAGCTCTATTGCTATTTCTCGAGGCAATCCACACCGATGTAATGAAAGCGAAGGGCCCTACAACAATGACGGAACGACCCGAATAATCGACTCGTTTACCAAGTAAAGTCTCGCGAAATCTCCCCTCTTTGCCTTCAATTACATCTGAAAACGATTTGTAAACTTTATTATGACCCGTCCCTCATTGGTTGTCCGCGGATCCCATTATCAAGAAGTGTAATCCACGGCTTCTTGTACCAATTTCTCCTGACACATTACTAATTCCCCTGTGTGGATCTACTTGTTGTTAATGGATCAGTAAGAGTATTGTTCCGATAGATAACTCTTCGATAGAGTTCATTAATATCCGAGCTCATTAGTTTACCCCCATCTATCTGAATAATGGGTCTCAACTCGGGAGGAAGAACTGGTAATAAGCACAAAACCATCCACTCTGGTTCCACGTTTTGTTCGGGATAAAATGCTTAGCTAATTCTATGCGTCTAACCAAAAAATCCTTTCTTCTTCCAATTTTTCTATCTTCCCATTCATTCCCGGTGGAACCCTCTTCCCCTAATTCCTTCCATTCTGCCAATGAATGATCTGTAATAATTCGCAAATCCAGATCGGCTAATTGTTTCTCTGATAGCACTCGCTCCAGTAGAGATTTCTCGATTTCGAAATGTATCGAAGCCTTGGGTAGTAAAAAAAAGTGGGATGCTGTATTTCCAGGATTGGATTTCATATTCGAATGAACCTCGTAATCGTAAGAAAGTGGGTTTTTTAGCAACGGGCCTAGCAAAAGAAAAAATTGGGATAGGTTCCTATGAATTCCCCCTTAAAAATCGGACGTGAAGGTTTCCTCTCATCCGGCTCAAGTAGTTACATCAAATAAAGAAAGGGGTTCTTTTTTTCCAATTCCCATTTTGTTCTAGAAAGCCCCATAAAGATTTACTCCTTACTCAAGTTCACAGCGAGGACCAACCAATATCTCATTATTCATTCTTACTTTTACTTTATGAATTAGTTATTCAATTCAATTACGACAGAAAGGAAATGAGAAATTTTTGAGTAGTCTACTTCCCTTCGAATGAGAAATTCCTTTTATTTTAATAATTCAAATAAAAATTCGAATATCTTCGAACTCACTCATCTCATAAGGGATTTACTTGTCTATGGCATCGTTTCATTCGATCTTTTAGGTCCCTACTTCACCTCGATGGTTATGCTATGATATCCTTTGAAGCATATATGCGATGGATAAACTCCTGTAACCATGCCATATTTGTTTACTTGAATGGAATCTCTTTCGAAAACAAATGGAATGGCTAATTCACGAAAGAAGTTTTTTTTTTCACGAGGTATAACTAGCAATTCCGATTTATCTATTATGGAATCGACCATGGATCAATTCCCTTTTCTATTTGGAAGTATTTAATACACCCATATTCTGAGCTTCATGTTCCTCCTCCAAAGAGACATGTCAGAGTCGGGGGCATCCCAATCGGATTGAATGGGGTGACAGTTTCTCATTCCGAATCTGTAAAATCAAGATTTCGATCAAATCACACATCGCAGTATACTAGGCCTTCTAATTCCTTAAGGGGTTTATCTAAAAAATTCGCGATATAACTGGGAAGACGTTTCAATACCACACATGAGTCACTGGGCATGCCAGTTTGATGTATCCCATTTGATATCTTCGTACCTGAGAATCAACAAATTCGACTCCGCATTGTTCACAAAATTTTGGGTCTTCTTTTTCATCTCCGATCACTCGATAATTTCCACAAGCACAAATTCACTTTTAATAGGTCCAAAGATTCTTTCACAAAACAATCCATCTTTTTCCGGTTTATTGGTTTTGTAATGAAAAGTATAGGGTTTTGTCACCTCTCCAACTATTTCTCCATTAGGTAGGATTTTGGTGGCCCACGTACTTATTTGTTGGGGGAGAAACCGATCCAATTCGAAGTTGTTGATGTTTATACCGATCGATCATAGAAGAAAAATTCGGATTCATTCCGATCAAGCTTCCTTCCTATGAATCTGGAAGTTCTTCTCAGATACAAGGAAATGATTCAGTTCCAGAGCCAAAGACCGTAGTTCTCGAACGAGTAATCGAAAAGATTCGGGAGCATCCTCCGGGTTAGGTATTGTTCCTCCAATAATCATAGTACCAAGTACTTCCTGGCGAGCTCTAATATGATCGGATTTATAAGTAAGCATCTCTTGTAAAATATGCGCAACACCAAATCCCTCTAGAGCCCAAACTTCCATTTCTCCTACTCGTTGTCCCCCTTGCTTGCCCTCCCTCTAAGGGGTTGTTGTGTCAACAAGTGCATAATGTCCACTGGAGCGCCCATGGATTTTATCATCAACTTGATGAATTAATTTCAGGATATAGGGTTTTCCTATTATAACAGGTTGTTCAAAAGGATCTCCTGTTCTTCCATCAATATTCTGCTTTTTCCTGGATACTCGGGTTCAAAGACCCATGGATTTGCTGTTTGCTTTCTGGCTTCATATAATTCAGAAAACACTAATTTTCTCGAAGCTTCTTGCTCATATCTTTCATCAAAGGGTGCTATTCTATAATGTCTGTCCAGCAAGTTCCCCGCTAACCCGAGAGAGCATTCAAATATCTGTCCCACATTCATTCGCGAAGGTACTCCTAATGGGTTGAAGACCATATCCACTGGTGTTCCATCTTGCAAATAAGGCATATCTTGTCTAGGCAAAATTTTCGAAATGATACCTTTATTCCCATGCCTTCCAGCTACTTTATCACCTACTTTGATTTCACGTTTCTGTGAAATATATACACGAATAATTTCTGGATTATAACTGGACTTTTTTTTTTCTGGATCCATCTCACATCAATAACCCGGCCCCTTCCCCCTATAGGTAATTTTAGACAAGTTTCCTTTGCAGTGGATACCTGAATGCCAAGTATGGCTCGTAATAATCTATCTTCTGGAGCATACGATGATTCTTTCGCCGCCTGAGGCGTTAATTTACCTACTAAAATATCACCTGTTTCTACCCAAGATCCCAGCATCACAATTCCGTTTCTGTCTAAATTGCGGAGTAAATGAGCTTCCAAATGGGGTATTTCCCTAGTGATTCTTTCAGGACCTTGGCTTGTCACATGAGTCTGAATTTCATATTTCCGGATGTGAAAAGAAGTATAAATATCGGCATATACCAAACGCTCACTAATGAGTACCGCGTCTTCAAAATTGTAGCCTTCCCATGGCATATAAGCTACTAATACATTTTTTCCCAAAGCGAGTTCACCGCCAACAGTAGCCGCACCACCCGCTAAAATTTGTCCCTTTTTAATGCATTTACCCCGCGTAGCCTGAGGTTTTTGATGCATACAAGTGTTTTTGTTGGAACGTTGATACATAACTAATGGAATGCTTATAGTGTCTCCATTACCTGATAAAATGATCTTGTCAGTATCGGTATAAATAATCTTTCCCTCGCATTCGGCTATAGCAGAAACCCCCGAATCTAGAGCCGCTTGGCGTTCCAACCCAGTTCCAACAATACACTTCTCGGACCGAGAAAGCGGAACTGCTTGGCGCTGCATATTAGAACTCATTAAAGCCCGATTCGCATCATTATGCTCAATAAAAGGAATGAGGGAAGCTCCAATAGAAAAATATTGGAAGGGAAAAATGCTTCGAAGATGAATCTGTTCCCATGCAATAGTCAGGAATTCTTGACGGTATCGAACTGGAACAACCTGTTCTTCTTGAATATCCTGGTTCAAGGCCAAAGAATTTCCTGTCGCTACCATATAGTATTCATCTATACTTGGTGCTAAATAAACCACCAGTACCTCTTTAGATCTCTCAGATATCTCATAAAATGGACTCTCTATAGACCCCCAATAACCAATCCTCGCATGAATAGCTAAGGACCCAATAAGTCCAACATTGATCCCTTCGGACGTGTCAATTGGACAAATACGTCCATAATGACTAGGGTGGATATCCCGTATCCGAAAACTAGCAGTTCGACCAGTTAATCCTCCAGGACCCAAATAACTCAATTTTCGCCCATGAACTATTTGTGTCAATGGATTCGTTCGATCCAAAACTTGAGATAAAGGGTGTAATCCAAAAAAGGATTCATAAGTAGTTGTTAATGGAGTTGAAGTTACCAAATTCTGAGGAGTCGGTATTAATTTATACCTGATTGCTCCACATATAGTTCCTCGAACCACATTTTCTAAACGAACCAGAGCCAAACCCAATTGATCCTGTAACAGATCTGCTACAGAACGAATACGTTTATTTTTCAAGTGATTCATATCGTCAAGTGTGCCCATTCCAAATTTCATTCCGATCAAATGATCCGCAGCAGCCAATATATCTCGTGGTAACAAAAATGTATTGTTCTGAGGTATATCAAGATTCAGTCTCCGGTTCATGTTTCGTCGACCAATCCTTCCTAATTCACATCTTTGTTGAAAAAATGTCTTTTGTAATTCCTTACATAAGGACTCCGAAAATACTGGATCCCCACCTACACACGCAAATTGTTGATAAAACTCCAAAATGGCATTTTCCCTTGACCCGATCTTTTTTTTTTCCTTTTCATTCAGGAAAGACAAGAAAATTTCAGGGTAGCAAGCATTATCCAGAATTTCTCTTAGATTCGACCCCATAGCTGATAGTAGAACTAGAATAGATATTTTTTGTTTCCTACTCACGCGGGCCCATATTCTTGCTTTTCTATCAATCTCTAATTCTGACCTTCCTCCCCAATCTGATATTATTGTGCCGGTATAGACAGCAATTCCGTTATGGTCCAATTCTGAACGGTAATAAATACCGGGGCTTTGCAATATTTGATTGATCACAATCCTGTATATTCCATTTACTATAGAGGTTCCCAGGGAATTCATTAGAGGAATATTTCCAATAAATACGGTTTGCTCTTGCATATCTCTACCGGGTTTCCAAATTAATCCTGCGGGTACATATAATTCAGAAGAATACGTGAGTGATTCATACACAGCATCTCTCTCTTTTATCAAGGGTTCCACCAATTGATATGTTTCCACAAATAATTGAAATTCTATTTCTTGATCTGTATCTTCAATTTTTGGAAACTTATGAAGTTCTTCGGTCAAGCCCTGATCAATGAACCTACAAAATCCTTCAAATTGTATCTGACTAAATCCAGGTATTGTAGACATTCCCTCATTTTCATCCCGGAGCATCTTAATTAAGTTTCCCATTTATTGAAAAAATCCCATTATTGGTTAAGTCTTTATCGAACCATATAGATCGATCGAGCAATGATGGAATGTATATTCTTTTTACTGAATCACATGAAATTTTATCCAATTCCATAGACCTATGAAATTGGCATAGACGGAGGAATAAAGAGAGATAATTTTCGACGGATCCAAATGGAGATGGATTAATAAAACATTCCTTGAAACAAAATTCTGCCCCTTAGCTTAGACTGATGGAGTCTTGTATAGAATATACAAATGGATCCAATTTCTACCTGTTATTATGATATTACGATAAGATTGGGTATCAGAAATAAGATTGGGTATCAGAAATAAGATTGGGTACCAGAAATAGATTCATGATTTGATCCATTCTCTATGAATGAGATAAAGACAGAATAATCCGGAACAGTATCGAGTTGGTTTTTATTTTAGCACTTAACTTATTTCATTGATTCCACCATTGTTCAAAAAAGGATTCACAGAGAAGAGGGAGCTCTTGTTAGTGTTAGTAGAATTAGTAGAATACGATTGAAGTGCGTAAAGGGCATTGTATAAGTATATCCAGATATAGCTATCTAGTTATCTGCATATCCCCTCTTTTCGGGGTGCTATATGCGAATTTCCAATTTAGATTCAACTTATTCAATAGAAAAATATTCAATGCAAAATTCAAGCACGACAATTCCCTATAAGATAAGGTGGATAGGACTAGGTATGCGTGTAACAATTTATGTTCGAGGGTTTACATATACACATATATGTTGTTATAATTGAAATTGAAAACAATTGATACTGATTAGTCGTGTATCAACTTTTTTGTTTTCTTATGTTATTAATTTAATTATTAAGGTAAGGAAAGAAAACGTTAGATCAAAATCCAAGAACTGTTCATGAATTCACAGGAAATAATTAATGGCTCCAATTTACTCTGAATTTTGGACTCTGTGCCTAGAAATATCTTTTTTCTGTTTCAATATAAAAAAAAATATTATGTTTTGAAACACTATACAATCAAGAGAACCCTGGACCCAGGGATCCCTTTTGGAAAGGGATAAAGAAACCCGTTTTAAAAATCCAACTCAAACCAAAAAAAGGTTGAGTAACCCCCCCCCCCCAAAAAAAAAAAAAAAAGAAAGAGTTAGGTCTATTTTGGATCATTTTGGCGGCATGGCCGAGTGGTAAGGCGCGGGACTGCAAATCCCTTTCTCCCCAGTTCAAATCCGGGTGTCGCCTGATCAACAAAAGAAAAGCTTCGGAATACCTTATCCTTCTATGCTAATAGAACTCACATATGCTAATAGAACTCACAAAATTCTTGCCTGACAGAAGCATGACTAGGGTTGTAGATACTGTATTTTAAGAATACAGAGGTTCTATAAAAAAAAAAGACTTGAATTTTTATCATTTGGTTATGGTTAAAATCGGGTATCAATATGAAAAAAAACCGATTTATGACTGATTACTGGTTGGTTCGGGCTATTTCTTTGTATTTGATTTATCAATCGAATCGATAGTAAAACTGAAATTGTGAGATTCAGAACTACGAAAGTCAGATACCTAAAATCGGGGTAGCCGAAGGAAAGGGGGTTCGGTTCCTAAATGTAAATCCAATCCTTGCTTCTATTCTAGGATCTGAGGGAGATTATAGGAAGCACTATCAATACTTCCTAATTACCCTACCTTACTAGGGTGGTGCCCACTGACTGAGTCTTGAATTAAATTGGGTAGGTTGGTGGGGAATCAAATTGGGAGTTGCGGAAAGGGCTAAGGATAGTTTGTATTTTGTATCCAGACTCACGAGAATCCCTGAGTACTTACTCAGGTATCCAATCAATATTGGATTGGATGGGTAATCAACTCTTAACTATAACTATTATAGTTATAGAATAACTAACTATTCTATATCTATATTATAGAATATAGAATCTAATTTTCTAATAAAAGTTGAAAAATACTTCTCCGTTTTTTGTAACACCCTGCCAAGAACGTAATGGGGTGTCCCCCGATTGTTTCACAGAAAGAAACAGAGACAGTAAGACTTGGGGGGTAGATAGAGGTATGTGATAGATAGTTAAGATAGTTATCTTTTACATCTTTATGGTATATATATATATTCTATTTATATTCCATTTTTTTTTCTTATGCTTATGAAAGCTAACAAAACAAACAATGGGTCTTACTATTCCTACATCTTTCATTAGTAACATTCCTTTAAGATCTCCAAGGGTAGTTGTATATCTTGCTTTTGCTTACTGCTTTCCGATTCGACCGGAGATCCTTGTAATTAGAGTATAGGAACTCTTGTATTCATTGGATTGGTTCATCAATAGCGTTAGAGCAAAATGCCATTTTGACTCTGCACCATTGATTCCACTATTATTAGTGATTAATAATGGAATAATTCCTTCATATTCATAGAGATCGGGGAGATAATTTACATGGATATAGTAAGTCTCGCTTGGGCTGCTTTAATGGTGGTCTTTACGTTTTCCCTTTCACTCGTAGTATGGGGAAGAAGTGGACTCTAGGGGTACTACTAATTAAGTTGAGTAATCAAATTGGATCAATGGTGCTTATGTTTAATGGACCGTTCCGCGAAGCGTTTTAAGATAATCCATTTCAAAAATTCTAGGGTAATCCAGTAATATATGAACAATGATCTTTCGATCAATATTTGAATGATTTGATTCTGATGTTGTTCGTATTTCGAAACTCAAAGGAATGCGCATGATAGGAAATTTTTCCAGCCGAACTCTTCCTATTCCTAAATATAATATTCGATTTCGATGAACCCGCTCTTACCATAATTATGGATATTACAATGAGGAGCAACCAACCCCTATTTTTTTATTTGTTTTTCCCTCTTGACTGTTCAAAGAGGAAGTACTGCTACTATTACGTGGATACGTACTTTCTACTGGAGATGCCATAGACGTAGTGGTTGTTCAAAGGGGTACTACGCATAATAAGATCTTGCGTCGGGTGATCCGTGCTCACTTAAGTTTTATACTTCTAGGAATCCTATTTATGCTTTATTGACTCACCTCATGTCATGGCTCAAGCATGAAAAATGGGTGGTGTTTACTACTTATACTTATTTTTCAAATCCGAAGAAGTGACTATAGAACTCCGTGGGGTATCTGTTAACGGCCCAATCAATTACTTCATTTATATGGATAGATATTGTATCTAGTCTATATCAAACCCATCCATTTTTTGAATTTATACAATACAACTTTATACATGCAATACAATATTTTTACAATATAATAATAGATAGTGTGGTAGAAAGAACTATATGAACCTTTCTACTACACCATCTATTATACTGTTGATTCCAGTTCTCTAATTTCATTTAAGACTTGGAATTGGAATCCCTTTTATTTCGTCAATCATTGATAAGAGCTAATAAGTCAAGTTTAATTCTAATCATTTTGACTGACTGTTTTTACGTAGATGATAAGTAAAAAAGCAGTAGGAACTAAAATGAACAGCGCAGTCGCAATAAATGCGAGAATATTGACTTCCATAATCTCATCGTTTTTTTTTGCTTCGCAATAACTCGGGATCTAATCCCATAGAAAAAAAAAAATAAAAATAAAAAGATTTCTCCTGTAAATTCAATGGGTGCATCCTGATGGTTGATACTGAATCGGATCAATATTCAATATTATATTATGAATATGAATAACAATATCTGATCTATTAAATCGATTCATCGTCGAGAATTGAATAGTATAACATAGGAAGATCTTTTATCCATACCGAATCAAAAATGGGATTCCTGATCTAATCAAGAATCCCATTGAATTTCTCATCTTTTTTTTTTTCATTCTTTAGTTTCTAAAATCTATCATCTTCTTTATAAGAATCATCCGACGAGGTATCATCTGACCTGTGTTCTGTTGCCGGCCTTCCATTGGTAACAGACCTAAACAGTAGGAGTGAAATGGAAAGGGGGAGGAGTTAAGCTCGAAGCGAAGTTTTCGTAATGATCTAATCCTCCTGGAAGGCAGAGAAATGTGATAAAGGTATGGGTATGGGATGGGTCTCGATATAAAAAAAAAGATCTAATATTCCGACAAATTCTTTCTTTATTGATTTTTCTCCTTCTTCGATGAAACCCTAAAATAAAAATATATTATATAAAGATAAAGAAAATAAAGAAAAAAAAAATGATTCATTCCCCCTGTGGAAAAGAAACAAAAGGGACGGATCATTGTTTGATCCTTTACTTTATATTAAAAGTAAGGACCCTCTTTTTCCTTGGATTGGGACTGAAAGCTAAATTCAGCATGCAATTTGAATAAGAATAAGATAGATAGATTGTTTTTAATTACTTTACTAATTGAGATTGCACAAAATCGTATCTCGAAAACACGAAAACAAAAGGGAGTAGGTTTAATAGTACTCTGCTGCCCGAGTAACTATGTTACTAAGTTAGTTAATTGTGTATCGTAGAATAAACGAGTACAATTTGTATATGTACTCCCTGGAAACGTATGGGTACTCTGTACCCTATTCCATTTCATGGATCAGAAGCAATTGAAAAAGTCAAACCAGTGGGTCTCTCTTGGAATCCCCAGTATGGCGATACCTACGACTACGTATGCCTCTCCCCCAGCAATCGGTACTAGTTCAAATAATTGAAATTCCCGTCTTTGTCCGATGAGAAATTCGAAACGAAAAACAAAATAAAAAAAAATTAAGGATCCCCGCAGGAAATTCAATCCTGTCCCGGGCCCCCTCCTCACAGAAAATGGGAAGATGAATTGATGGATTCATCGGATCCGAGGTCGGGACTGACGGGGCTCGAACCCGCAGCTTCCGCCTTGACAGGGCGGTGCTCTGACCGATTGAACTACAATCCCAGGGTGAGGTATACAGCATGCATATATGTATTCTTATGCTTTCATTCGTTTCGTTTCTATTTACGAGAAATATTCTCGTGTTGTAAAAGAAACACGACTGATATACTGATATCCACATGGATACGGACTAGAGTAAGAATGACACAGATTACTGGTAATCCTACTAATATATTGAGAATCTATTTTTCAATGGAAAAAGGACTCTTTTTTTCTTTACTACCTTTGCAACAAATTGGGAATCTAGATCTTTAGACAGATCAGAAGATGTGAGAAATTGGAAAGAAACCAAGGGGTATTGTAGAAAAAATGGACCCTTTATCCCTATATATTTTATTCCCATATATCCTTAGAATACTTTTAGAATTTTAGAATATATGGGGCATTCTAAATATCTAAATAATGGGCATTTCTGGAGGACAAATTTGGTTATCATGGATCGGCGAATTAGTGGGCCGAGCTGGATTTGAACCAGCGTAGACATATCGCCAACGAATTTACAGTCCGTCCCCATTAACCGCTCGGGCATCGACCCAGGAAGAACAAATTCTGGGCTTATTGATAATCCATGATCAACTTCCTTTCGTAGTACCCTACCCCCAGGGGAAGTCGAATCCCCGCTGCCTCCTTGAAAGAGAGATGTCCTGAACCACTAGACGATAGGGGCATACCTGCCCGATCGCCATCATACTATGTTCATAGTATGAGCAGTTTTTTGGAATTGTCAATATAATGTAATGTATAATTATAATGGGATGACTAGATCCGAAAAATCTTTCCTGCTTCTACGATTCCATAGAATTTTTGATTTTAATTCATGAAATGAACCATCCCGTCCTATATCCTATATATATATAACGAAGTATGGGATCCCCTCAGGAAATGATTTGTTCGACAGACAGAAAAGGTAAGTCAAACCTTTCTTCCATTTTGACTCATCGACTCACTCATCGTTAAGATGGGATATAACCTATCTTTATCTCACACTAATACTAAGCCAGGAAATTAAAAAACGATAGAATGCTTTTTTTGATCGATTCAAAAAGATGATGTAGAACTGGTAAATCAGGGAAGGGATTCGCTGAAATATTTTGAATCGATGTCAGATTCGTACATGTATCAATCAAGTGAATCTCATCTGGATGGGTCAATAAAAGCAAAGCAATTAGTATAGGCCCGGCCCTGAAAGAATTCATTGCATTACCATTGCTATTTATCAAATATACAAAAGAAAATAATCATTTTTTTTTTCATAGAATCTCATAGGTATAGGTAAATCAAATTTCTTGTTCCTGAGTGAATCCCTATGCATACATGTATATATGTACATATAGTAAATATATGGATCATGTAGTAGACTCATAGCAGCGAGTGGCTTCTTCCTGAATTGAATAAAACGGGCCCTTTTAACTCAGTGGTAGAGTAACGCCATGGTAAGGCGTAAGTCATCGGTTCAAATCCGATAAGGGGCTTTTTTCATGAAGCTCCAGTTTGCAGTCTTAGTGTTCATTATTCAGCAGAGAAAAGAGAGATTTTTTATATTTATTTGTAATATAATAAATATATCTAAGGTAACTGCCCACATAATGAGTTATTATTTATTATTCAAAATAAATTATAGAATGAGTTATAGGTACAAAGTTGAACATTTGTTCATTATGATGATAAGTAATTGCCCTAATCTTATTAGGGGGACCGCTATGTTGTCATTACAGGGTATACTTCTCCTCATTTTTCATTATTCCTGTTTTTTTGGTCCTGGTACATATATATTTTAGATACCCAATTCAGATTATGAATCAGCAAACCAAAACATTCCGACTTCTCCACTGTTCCAATAAAATACTGTTCCAATAAAATCGATCGGAAAAGAAAATTTAGAAATCAATAAAATAAAAAATAAGTGGACCTGACCCATTGAATGGTGACTATATCAGCTATTCTTATATTAAAAAATATTCATATTCAATAGAGATTAAATTGTGGAAGCCGGGCCTTTTTTTTATTTCCTTGGACCACGCAAGAATTTGTCGATATTTCCGATTGAATCTTCTTGTTCCTAGATGACCCATAGGAATAAATCGCCCATCCCTTTCCTCCACAAAGAAATGTTTATTCCGAGTCACAAGAACAGTCTATTTTTCAATATCTTTTTTTGGTTCCAGAAAAAGATCGGTTTATATCCATATAGGACTTAGATATAGATATCGGGTCACATAACTTCATGTATCAAATATTTCCATATGGATGCATCAGATATTTTTGTTCCGCTAATGTAATGGAGAACGAATGTGAGAACGGGACTTTCATTTCCAATCTCCACTTCCTATTTAATTTCTATTTAGGGGCAGGGACAAAAGATATTGGGAATATTTCCCTTTTTTTCTGCCGGAGTAAAGAAGGATATATTTTAAATCCCCTTTTTTTATTCTACTCGCGAAAATGGGGAAAGGTATAGTCTGGTATTTTAGATTCATCCGAAGGAAATATAACTAAGCTAAAGAAAACAATAAGAAACAAAAAACAATCAAATCAAATAAAGGAAAGAAGTTGAGTTTCGTTATATATAAATGATACCATAATATATGATACCGTAGTCGTTTAGTATACCCTAAATGAAATTAGGAGAATCCATAGAGATATTTATTGATCTTTTCTCAATATCATATCACGAAT
>NW_027181931.1:25000-32245 GCF_029961685.1 Aristolochia californica | reverse complement strand
TCAGAGCGTTTCCGCGGTCGAATCCACTTTGAATTTGATAAATGTATTGCTTGCGAAGTATGTGTTCGTGTATGTCCCATAGATTTACCTGTTGTTGATTGGAGATTGGAAACAGATATTAGAAAGAAACGGCTGCTTAATTATAGTATTGATTTTGGAATCTGTATATTTTGTGGCAACTGCGTCGAGTATTGTCCAACAAATTGTTTATCAATGACTGAGGAATATGAACTTTCTACTTATGATCGTCACGAATTGAATTATAATCAAATTGCTTTGGGTCGTCTACCAGTGTCAATAATGGGGGATTACACAATTCAAACAAACAATTATGAATATGAATTCCACTCAAATAAATAAAAATAGCCGCGGATAAACTAAACCCCTTTTCCTTTTTCAATAATGATAATGATTACCAAAATTACCAAATTACTAAGATTCTGTTTTGATCAGGGTTCTTTCTTTTTGGTTCGGCAGTAACCACAAATCATAAATATAACTACTGATTTGTGGGAATCATGGCTTTATTTGAATTGAAAATGGAATTCATATATCTGTGGTTATTTCGAAATATACAATTCCGAACTACACTTTCACTTTCAGATACAGAAGTGGGATTGGTCCAATAACAGTATCTACGTCAATCCACATCCCATTAAGATTTAATTCAATTAAGAACGTATCATCATTGACAAGAAAAAAATAGGGTAACCCCCTTTTCCTGGCCCGGTCAGTAAGGTCATGAAATATTTCTACTTAATTTATCTCTTATTTTACGCATAATGGATTTACCTGGACCAATACATGATATTCTTTTAGTATTTCTGGGATCAGGACTTATATTAGGAAGTCTCGGAGTGGTATTACTTACGAGTCCAATTTTGTCTGCCTTTTCTTTGGGATTGGTTCTTGTTTCTATAGCCTTATTCTATATTCCATCTAACTCCTATTTTGTAGCTGCTGCACAGCTCCTCATTTACGTGGGGGCCGTAAATGTCTTAATCATATTTGCCGTGATGTTCATGAAAGGTTCAGAATATTCCAATTATTTCTCTCTTTGGACCGTTGGGGATGGGGTTACTTTACTGGTTTGTACAAGTATTTTGTTTTCATTAATTACTACTATCTTAGATACGTCGTGGTACGGGATTATTTGGACTACAAGATCAAGCCAGATTATAGAACAGGACCTGATAAGTAACGTTCAACAAATTGGGATTCATTTATCAACGGATTTTTATCTTCCATTTGAACTTGTTTCTATAATTCTTTTAGTTGCTTTGATAGGTGCAATTGCTATGGCTCGTCAGTAAAAAAGAGTTAGGATTAGAAATAAAAAATCAAAGAAAAAAAAAAAAAAATAAGGCCTCGGCCTTGTTCTGCCTTATTGCTTATTGTTAGTACATCTATTTTCCTTCAATTCTATTTTTGTTCATATGGAATGTCAAATAATAAAAGGTTTAGTTCTATCCATTGCCAATGCTTTCGTTTGTTACGCACTTGTTATATTCGAGTCAATCAAATCGGTTAAAAAATTGTTGTTCATATTGAAATGAATCGAGATTGATGAGGAGTTAGTCAATGATGCTCGAACACGGACTTGTTTTGAGTGCCTATTTATTTTCTATCGGTATTTATGGATTGATCACAAGTCGAAACATGGTTAGAGCACTTATGTGCCTTGAGCTTATACTGAATGCGGTTAATCTAAATCTCGTAACATTTTCTGATTTATTTGATAGTCGTCAATTAAAAGGAGACATTTTATCGATCTTTGTTATAGCTATTGCCGCCGCTGAAGCAGCTATTGGACCGGCTATTGTTTCGTCGATCCATCGTAACAGAAAATCAACTCGTATCAATCAATCAAATTTGTTGAATAAATAATCGTAGTCGTAATGATATAGATATAAATAAACACAGATATCCTTCTATATATTCTATATATATATATATATATGGATAGAATATGGATAAATAGATATAATTTATCTAATTCTAAAATTAGAATTAACATGTCTAACTAATTCATGTTTGCCGAAACGTAAGAAATCAAAGTATCCTGGCTCTTTCTCATGAACAGATCCAGCAATCTATTGATTCTAAAAAAACAAATTAAGGTAACCCACTGATTCGTCTGGTGTCTAGAATACATGATTTATTTACTACTTCTTTTTTTACCAGATCGAAAATCAAATTAATAATAATAATATTCAAAAATTTTATATATCCAATGTCACATTCAGTAAAGATTTATGATACCTGTATAGGATGTACTCAATGTGTACGAGCGTGTCCCACAGATGTATTGGAAATGATACCTTGGGACGGCTGTAAAGCTAAGCAAATAGCTTCTGCTCCAAGAACGGAGGACTGCGTAGGTTGTAAAAGATGTGAATCCGCTTGTCCAACGGATTTCTTGAGCGTCCGGGTTTATTTATGGCATGAGACAACTCGCAGTATGGGTCTAGCTTATTGATACGTTCTAGAAAACTCCACTTGAATACATTTGATTCCTCTTTACCGACAAAGACCCGTACTCGGGAAAATAGAATAGAATATATTATTCTGGGGGCGGGTCTTTCTGGTCAAAGTCTATCTTGTCTTTACCACGAGCTATTTTCCTTGGTTAACAATAATTGTTATTTTGCCGATATCCGCGGGTTTGTTAATTTTTTTTCTCCCTCATAGGGGGAATAAGGGGGTTAGATGGTATACTATGTGCATATGCTTTTTAGAGCTGCTTCTAACAACCTATGCATTCTGTTATCATTTCCAATTCGACGACCAATTAATCCAATTGGAGGAGGATTATAAATGGATAAATATTTTTGATTTTCACTGGAGACTGGGAATTGATGGACTTTCCATAGGACCCATTTTACTAACGGGATTCATTACTACTTTAGCTACCTTAGCGGCTTGGCCAATTACTCGGGATTCTCGATTGTTCCATTTCCTTATGTTAGCAATGTACAGTGGTCAAATAGGATTATTTTCCTCTCGAGACCTTTTACTTTTTTTCGTCATGTGGGAGTTAGAATTAATTCCTGTTTACCTACTTCTATCCATGTGGGGGGGTAAGAAACGTTTGTACTCAGCTACAAAGTTCATTTTGTACACTGCAGGGGGTTCCATTTTTCTTTTAATAGGAGTTCTAGGTATGGGTTTATACGGGTCGAATGACCCAACATTAAATTTTGAAACATCAGCTAATCAATCATATCCCGCGGCATTGGAAATAATATTATATTTGGGCTTCCTTATTGCTTATGCTGTCAAATCACCGATTATACCCCTACATACATGGTTACCAGATACCCATGGGGAAGCACATTACAGTACATGTATGCTTCTAGCCGGAATCTTATTAAAAATGGGAGCATATGGATTGATTCGGATCAATATGGAATTATTACCCCATGCTCATTCTATATTTTCTCCATGGTTGATGATAGTAGGAGCAATTCAAATAATCTATGCAGCTTCAACTTCTCCTGGTCAAGGCAATTTTAAAAAGAGAATAGCCTATTCTTCCGTATCTCATATGGGTTTCATAATTATAGGAATTGGTTCCATAACCGATACGGGGACTCAACGGAGCCATTTTACAAATAATCTCTCATGGATTTATTGGTGCTGCACTTTTTTTCTTGGCGGGAACGAGTTATGATCGAATACGTCTTGTTTATCTCGACGAAATGGGCGGAATTGCGATCCCAATGCCAAAAATATTTACCATGTTCAGTAGTTTTTCGATGGCTTCTCTTGCATTGCCGGGAATGAGTGGTTTTGCTTCGGAGTTATTAGTTTTTTTTGGAATAATTACTAGCTCTAAATATTTTATAATTCCCAAAATACTAATTACTTTTGTAATGGTTATTGGAATTATATTAACTCCTATTTATTCATTATCTATGTTACGCCAGATGTTCTATGGATACAAGCTTTTCAATGTTACAAACTCTTATTTTTTTGATTCTGGACCACGAGAATTATTTATTTCGACCTGTATCTTTTTACCTGTAATAGGTATTGGTCTTTATCCCGATTTCGTTCTCTCGTTATCAGTTGACAAGGTCGAAGCTATTCTATCTAAATTTTTTATAAATAATTAGATAGAATAAGACATAAAGTCAAAAACTCCTTTGATTTTTAAAATCATTTTATTTTCTATAACTATAAATGAAAAAAATCAAAAGAAAAAGAGTGAAGTGGTTTTGAATTGTAATCAGAAACATCCGGAGTTTTTGAGAACCAATGTAATGGTTCTCAAAAACTCGAAAAACTTTCGCTATCTAAGGGGACCACTATGGACTCTTCAAGCTTTTTCTTCAATTAGATGTTAATGTGAATGAACCATAACTATGTAGTCCTACCCCTAATAGATTGACCCCGAAATAACATATCCAAATTATAAGAAATCCCGCAGAAGCCACAATTGCGGAATTCACACCTTGCAAACTTTGAGCCGTTCTAGTATGTAAATAAATTGCGAATATGGTCCAAGTAATAAATGCCCAAGTTTCCTTAGGGTCCCAATTCCAATAAGATCCCCATGCCTCATTAGCCCATACTGCTCCCGAAAGAATACCTATGGTTAAAAAAGTAAATCCTAGACTAATAACACGATAACTCCAATGATCCAACCGTCGAGTAAATTGAGACTTGTGATAATTTCTAAATGAAAGAAAGGAGGTGCTTTGTAAAACACTTCCTTTTTCATTTAAGTATTGTATCTCATCAAAATAAAATGATCCAATTAGTAAATTTTTACTTTTATCAAGAATATCTATGTTTTTTCTAAGTGTAATGACTAAAAGAGCTACTGATAATAACGATCCGCATAAAAGAGCTGCGTAGCTCAATAACATCATACTCACGTGCATCATTAACCACTGGGATTGTAGAGCAGGCACTAATATTGCGGATTGCTGCATTTCAGTTAAAAGTCCCGAAGTGGCAAAGCCTTGAGTCAAAATAGTACCTGGAGCTGTTATTGCGCTTAAATCATTTTTATGGTTCCGTATTTTCGAAACCATATGAAAAATGGAGAAACTCCACGAAAGGAACATTAATGATCCATATAAATCATTTAATGGGAAATGTCTCGAATAAATCCAACGAGTAACTAATAATCCTGTTATACAGAAAAAAGTAACTATCATACCTTTTTCTGACGAATCACATAGTCCTACGATTTCATGAACTAGTAATTTCATTAAATGAATCGTAATGACAATTGAAATGATCGAAAAAGAGATGTGAGTTAATATATGTTCTAAAGTATCAAATATCATAAAAAACGATTAAAAAAAAAAAGAAAAGGGGGTTTTCAATTATAGAAATCCGGAATTGAATTCAGTATAGGATCTATTGTGCCCTTTTAGAGAATGCCGCCACTCGGATTCGAACCGAGATGCTCTGGCACTGCTTCCTAAGAGCAGCGTGTCTACCAATTTCACCATGGCGGCTTGATCGAAATAATAATAGCCCAGATTAGATTCATTCGTCGATGCAATCAATGTTATTTATTTTCCGAAATATTAGAAAGGAATGGTTGAATAAAAAAAAATTGTTCAAATAAATATTTGAACGTTCAATAATACTTAGCTTAGTATCATGATATGTTATCAGTTTTAACAATGGGATTTCATGTAGTATAAGTTTTCCCGGAACAGTTGGATTTAGATGATTATGTCCTTAGTCTACATATATAACTAAGAATTTCCTTTTCCAATCTATTTCTGTATAATTCATTTTCCATTTATCTGATTTAATGCATGCGAAAAAAAAAAACAAGTGAAGTGATGGGGAAAATGACAATCCCCATCTCGTGAATTATAAAAACATAAAAAGTGAAATCCTTATCTTGTATGTAACTGCTTTTGTTTGAAGTTTGAAAAAAAAAAAGAGTCCCTTTTTTAGACTCCCGTTAGACAGAAAAATGGAATTCGTTTTCTACATGCGAAAATAAAATATCGGGTTCTATCTCATATGGATGAGTTCAAAACATTAGTTAATGTAAATTATTAATTTTCTATTGTATATTGTAAATCATCCAATTCATCGAGTGATATTGATTTAGAGTATTGTATTCCAAGGCCTTATTATTGTCGCACAAAAAAACTTTTTGAATGCCCAGTAGAAATAGATTTAGCTAGGGATAAAGCCTTTTCCCTGGCCCAATAACCTCTTTTTTTCCAAATATTTCTACGAATACGCTTCTTTGACATAGAAGTACGTTTCTTTGGAACTGCCATCTTAAAATAAAAAAGTTACTCATTTAGATAGTTGGATGTGAAAGACATGTATTGCTCAAAAAGGATCGTTCTTTCTATCTTTCTATTCATTATCCATATTTATTCTATAGCGAATACCCTCTTGATTTGATTACATAAAAAATATGGATACATGTACATCGATATAGTATCACTCGGGATAAAAATAAAATAAAAAATAAAAGTTTAAGATAAGAGCAGAACCCTTACCTATACTTACCTATATCTAATTTAAGAAAACAATAATGTAACATTTTCTATTATCTATTAATTAATAAATTTAATCAATCTCGAAAGTAGAGTATCCATAATTATTAATTATTAATATTAAATAAAGACTAATAAAATTAATTGATAAAGAAAAAGAATATTAATTGGAGTAATCCTTTATTTAAGTTTTATGCAAAATAACGAGTATTATAGGATTTCTAATAAACATAAGTTTTTTTTATTGGAATAAAAGCTAATCAATCAGTTCCACAATGAATTAGTTAGTAACTAGTCCTAAACTAACTAAAATAACTCGATCTTTATTAGATCGAGTTATTGGCAAATGCTATATTCCAGAATCAAGAATCAAGTCTTTTTTTTTTGATAGAATTTTGTCTTACTATATGGATATAAATCGCCGTAGTATTAGAATGATTGAAAATCTCATACTCTGTTCTATATGTTATGTTAATAAATATCTTATTAATTACTAAGCATTAATAGTAAAATTAAAATAGTAATTTAATTTGGTTATTTGAGGAAATGCAACTTCTCAATTCGAATAATTGGAAGATTTTAAATATCTGGTAAAGAATCAAAATAATTAATGATTTCAAATCATATTTCATATTTGAGTTCTCTTAATGAAATAAAGGCTGGTGAATCGGAAACAATTAAATAAAAAAAAAAAGGTTTTATTTTATGGAACATACATATCAATATGCATGGATCATACCTTTCATTCCACTTCCAG
>NW_027181931.1:0-5000 GCF_029961685.1 Aristolochia californica | reverse complement strand
AATACTAATCGATAGGGCCTCATTGGTAAGTGCTACAAGATCTCGTGCATTGGAACCCATGGTTATGGACCCGAATCCGTTAGTATGGAACATTTTCTTTTCCAAGTGAAATCCCCTAGTATATGAAAGAATGAAAAAGTGTTTTCGTTGTTGTGGAATAAGAAGCCTTCGTATCTTAATGCATGTATTTAATTTATTCGGAGCTATTAAAGCGGGATCCACTTTTTGGGGAATATGAGTCGAAGCAAAAACAAGAATATTTCTAGTGGGACATCTTTCACAATCTCTGGAGAGATAGTTCACTAATAGACCGAGGGATAAGTAATTCGACTCATTCACATACAGATCATGAATGTTTGGAATCCACATTATGCAAGGGGACATTGCTTTTGCTAATTCTAATTGAAGGGTGATATCAAATCGGTCCATTTCCTTTTTCGGCGTCATATACATAGTTAGCGCATTCGTCATAGTTAGCAGCTCCGTATCAAGGTCATCATCAATATCGTCACTATCATCAATATCGATATCGTCACTATCATCAATATCGATATCATCAATAAGATAACCTTTAGGCTTGTCATCCAGGAACTTATTCGGAAATACCGTAATGAAAGGAACATAGGAGTTTGTCGCTAGGTATTTGACCAAATATGATCGTCCAGTTCCTATAGAACCTATCACTAAAATACCCCTAGAAGGGGATAGAGCTAAGCGGAGCGAAAAGGGTTTTCCATGAGATGGGAAATTAAAACTATTAGCCCCACACGAGGTTTGTGAATAAGTGATTGTCTGATAATGAGCAAGGAATATCCGTCTTTCTGCTAAACAGGATCTATTGAACTCATAATTCATTAGACACTTTTTATGAATGTCAACTAAGTATCGTAAGTAAATTGATCCCGGTTGTTCAATCATTTCATAACCAGAGTCATTCTTTGATAAATGATCACTATGAGTCAGACTCAATAGAATTTGATCAATCCTTTTTTCTGTCGTTAAGGTGGAGAACTGAACCAAGAATTCTCTTTCTTCATCATCAATCGAATCACTGTTCGCGACCCAGGATTCTATTTTATCATCAATCCAATCACCGTTCACGTTTTTTCTTTTTCTTATCAATGAATAGATCTCTTTACTTGTACGACTTAGATGTCTCGTATTTCTCGAAAAAGTGATTCGATTGATGGGATTTGGTATGATACTTATGAGATCGATGATATCAATGAGATTAATATTCAAATATTTCTTCTTAGAACGTATTGATTTGACCCCATAAGCGGGACCACCACCCAATAGCATGTTGCCGCCAGAAGCAGAACCCCGTATTTCTCCCAGAGAATCTCCTAATTGTTCCAGAGCAACTAGAAAGAGATTCTTTAACCAGAAAGAATTCTGTTCAGATGTAGGATACCTATCCAGAAGTTTTCGCAACTCAATCGTGTATGATGGAATCATCAAAGATTTGATCTTTTCTAACTCTGTCTGTAACTCACTAGAGGCTCGGGAAACAAAGAGAAGATGTGTACGAACGAGATATCCAGCAACAAGAAGAAGGAAAAGGATTGAGTAGAGGAACTCCCGAGCATTTGGTGATCTCAGATGTCTCCATATCAATAGAACGGGTGACTCATTATTTCGATGAATCATTTCTTCGGACAGAAGAAGATTCTGTAAACACTTACTCGGCATCTCACTTATCAGATTCCATTGTGGAAGAATCGCCAACCATTTTTTCTGAGGAATTGGCCATGATATATCTGATCCATGCATAATATCAGATACAAATTTTTGACTGCTACTTAGTATCGGCAATGGGTCTGAAAAAGTATCTAAAAGGGTGAAATTTAGATATTTGCACCCTGTCGAAGTAAGGAACCATGGCATATAGGTTTGGAACAGATTCCATTTTGAGAGATTTGAAAAAGCACTATCTCGTTGAAAGGTTCTATACATCTGCCGTTTCTCAACGCATTTCTTTAGACAAAGACTCCGTTTTTTCCTCTTTCCGGGTGGTAAATATTTCTCAGAACATGGAGTGTGAATCAAACCCATGTTTGAATTGAAACTGAGATACTGATGCAAGTTCTTCCCTTCTGAATCAGATAGATTCATATCTGAAAGAGGCTGACAATAAGTTCTTTCAAAATTGACTATTTGTTCCTCTGTTAGAGGTGTTCCAGAAATGTCTGCGATCGAGTAAATAGCTCTACGAACGAATGGATCGGATCGAATTGGAAAATGGAAAGATTTGTACAAGTTATACGTTTCGTCACCACTTTGTGGAAAATCGTTAGGTATGAATATGTCAGATACCTGTGACTCGATTGGTGAAATAGTATCTCTCTCCAAAAAAAACATGTTTTTTTTACTGACGCACGAAGAAAATATTTTGTTGCGAATGAACAAGATATTGAGGAATTGTCCATATGTAAGATCATAATTATTGGTACGGGTCTTTTCCACATCAAAAGGGAATCTTTTGTTACAATAGAACCAGAGGTGATGTGGATTATTCAAGAATCGAAGTCGATTTGCTTTATAAAAAGAAGATATCAATGAACTTCTATGAAATGGTTTCACGGGATTCAGCCAATTGTCTCGATCGTGGGATATCATTGAGAAATAGGAATCCGTGTTATCAAAGGATTTCCTGCGATTCTTTCTAGTATGGAATGAGTCAATCATCCACTTTGGTATCTTATTGAACAAAAAGGGTGATATTGTTCCTCCATTGATCAATAATTTCGATCTTTGGGAAGTATCATGATCATCCAATAAGAAGGGTTTCAATTTATTCAAATGAACGATTTGAACACCTATTGATTCTAACAACTGATTGCAGAGTTGATCATTCGGACCTTTCAATTCATAGATGTGGATCTCGGACCTATGAATGGGGGTATTCCCGATACTCACAAAGAAAAAAGGAAGTGACTTAGACAAAAAGAGAAGTGACTTGGACAAAAGGAGAAGTGACTTGGACAAAAAGAAACGAAGTGACTTAGACAAATCTTGTTTGTCGATAACCTCGGACCAATCAATCGAATATTGATTAATACGTAATCGATCGAACACTACTTGAAAACGGTGTTTCTGTTCAGAAAAGAAATGTTCCAAATGTTCCTGGAAATTCTTGCTCCCATTGGACCATTTGTATCTATATGCATCAGGATCCCGATTCATGGATCTCTCGGTTCGAGAAATAAGAGGATCGAACCATTTCTTCTGACTCTTTTTCAAATTCGATAAATGTTGGTTGATCGTATATTTTATTATAGTTAGATGATTCAGAGGATCATTTCCTATTTGATCCCTTTGAATTCCATATTCGAAGTTGCGATCGGATCGATTCATTAAAAAGAATCGATTCGATACATTTCTTATGTACCCATAGGTGCTATATTGGATTTGAATCAGATTTCGGATCAATCTATATTGATTGACCGCCTCCATTATGTTGTTGCTAGCAAATACCACTATTTTTGGTTTTGGATCATCTTCCAAATCATTCCCGCAGGAGATCCGGACCGATTTTTTTCTGATCCTTCGATAAAAAGATTCATTCTCTTCATAAAAAATAGGAGGTAGAACCACTAAAGATTTCCTTTTCGACTCATCCCTGGAGTTGAATACCTCATTCAAGAATTTTTTTTGATCCAATCCGTAGGAATCAATAGAAAAGGAAAATCCCTTATGATACACCAGATCCGGCTCGGTTATTGATAGAGTGAATAGATCTGCCATTTCTTGAAATCTCTCTTCTGATTCAAAATCGTGGTGTAACGTGTATCCCCCTTTGTTCCGGTCATGGAATAGATGAAATAAATCAAAAAATGGATTTTTGTTCAAGAATGAAATCTTATTGGAACTGTCCATATCCGGTTCATCCCTCGGAACCATATCACATCCCGGATCTGATGAAATAGGATGAATTGAGACGGTATTTTGTAAATACGTAATTATCTTGAATATATCAACCATTTCTTTATTTTCCGATCGCCTGGAAGGGACAAAAGAAACATCTTGTTGTTTCTTCAACAATTTCTGATCTCTAGTGGACCTCTCCGTAGGATTCGAACCCAGATGAAGTTCTGACCATCTGTCAGAGAAAAAAGAACGAATTGATCTTGTAGGATTCCCAAGAAATTCTTCGATTTCTTCCGGAAGCAGATGATTATTCATCTGCTTCTCACGTTCCGTGAATAGCCGGGACATTGAGGAATATTCAGAAAGGCATTTCGGGAATCGATCTGATTCTATCTCTGTTCGTTCCGTTTGAAGAAAGGAAGGATCCCAAAGAATCGATCTTTCTTTTAGTTGCGGAATCTCTGTTTGATTGATCAATGTGTGATATTCCGAATCCTCATTCCTAATGGAATCGAAATGATCTCTGGATTGATCAGAAGATCCTTTCCATTGGCTAGAATCCGTTACTTGAACGAAAATAGATCTTGTGGAATCATATTGAATATTTGACGATACATTCCGTACCTTGCTAAAAAACCGATCCTTGTTTACCAACCACGCATTGTCTAACCAAATCCAATTTTCTCTCGATACGTTCCTCAAAAAATCCGATTCGTGCTGATTCTTCCCCCAACTAACGAAGAGATCTTGGCGGAATTGCCACATATGATATTGAGCACAATTTTGCAAAGAAATACCCCCCTTGTTTCTCGAGAAGAGATGGGAAAGATGCTCAATATCATTTGATTGAATAGTTGCCTCAGCTCCTTGTTGTTTGAAGAAACCCTCCACTTCAATTGGTCTTTTTTCACGAAAAGCAGACATGAGATAACAAATCAAGTGTTTCACTAAGATTTCGAAGAGCTGTCCCGAATTCAAGTTGATTATGTTTCGCTTCTTCCTCGGAGAAAGACGATCAAAGAATTCCCAATCATGGTCCTTGCGGATCGGATCATCCGTATAGGATACAAAAAGAAACTCCAGATATTTGATATCTTTCTCTTTGAATGAGATCTCAATTCCAGCTATGG
>NW_027181930.1:10000-32320 GCF_029961685.1 Aristolochia californica | reverse complement strand
TTATGATACACCAGATCCGGCTCGGTTATTGATAGAGTGAATAGATCTGCCATTTCTTGAAATCTCTCTTCTGATTCAAAATCGTGGTGTAACGTGTATCCCCCTTTGTTCCGGTCATGGAATAGATGAAATAAATCAAAAAATGGATTTTTTGTTCAAGAATGAAATCTTATTGGAAACTGTCCATATCCGGTTCATCCCTCGGAACCATATCACATCCCGGATCTGATGAAATAGGATGAATTGAGACGGTATTTTGTAAATACGTAATTATCTTGAATATATCAACCATTTCTTTATTTTCCGATCGCCTGGAAGGGACAAAAGAAACATCTTGTTGTTTCTTCAACAATTTCTGATCTCTAGTGGACCTCTCCGTAGGATTCGAACCCAGATGAAGTTCTGACCATCTGTCAGAGAAAAAAGAACGAATTGATCTTGTAGGATTCCCAAGAAATTCTTCGATTTCTTCCGGAAGCAGATGATTATTCATCTGCTTCTCACGTTCCGTGAATAGCCGGGACATTGAGGAATATTCAGAAAGGCATTTCGGGAATCGATCTGATTCTATCTCTGTTCGTTCCGTTTGAAGAAAGGAAGGATCCCAAAGAATCGATCTTTCTTTTAGTTGCGGAATCTCTGTTTGATTGATCAATGTGTGATATTCCGAATCCTCATTCCTAATGGAATCGAAATGATCTCTGGATTGATCAGAAGATCCTTTCATTGGCTAGAATCCGTTACTTGAACGAAAATAGATCTTGTGGAATCATATTGAATATTTGACGATACATTCCGTACCTTGCTAAAAAACCGATCCTTGTTTACCAACCACGCATTGTCTAACCAAATCCAATTTTCTCTCGATACGTTCCTCAAAAAATCCGATTCGTGCTGATTCTTCCCCCAACTAACGAAGAGATCTTGGCGGAATTGCCACATATGATATTGAGCACAATTTTGCAAAGAAATACCCCCCTTGTTTCTCGAGAAGAGATGGGAAAGATGCTCAATATCATTTGATTGAATAGTTGCCTCAGCTCCTTGTTGTTTGAAGAAACCCTCCACTTCAATTGGTCTTTTTTCACGAAAAGCAGACATGAGATAACAAATCAAGTGTTTCACTAAGATTTCGAAGAGCTGTCCCGAATTCAAGTTGATTATGTTTCGCTTCTTCCTCGGAGAAAGACGATCAAAGAATTCCCAATCATGGTCCTTGCGGATCGGATCATCCGTATAGGATACAAAAAGAAACTCCAGATATTTGATATCTTTCTCTTTGAATGAGATCTCAATTCCAGCTATGGTTTCATTAGCTATCTTACAACTAGAATCCCTCTTTTTTCCGATCCGGTTCCTCCACCACCGCGAACCCCAGTCAGGCATGATACACTTTTTAGTTATTGGGAGAACCCAAGTACTCTCTTTCGAATCCATGAAACAACTCTCAGGGATCTTTTTCCCTTTTGGAAGATACAGGAGCGAAACAATCAACCTATTGATATTGGAAGACCAAAAAGATTCTTCCAACGTATCATTTCTGGGTCCAATGGAATTCATAGGTATAGGAAGAAGCCCCATCAAATAGAGATTTTTTTCTTTCGACCATATTTCGATTGTTAATACAATATATAAGGACCGCTACTACAAGCAGTACTACACCTTTGATCGTGAAATATCGATTGCTTGTTGAACCCTGTGAATCACGCGAAAGTGAAAGTAGGATACTCCAAATTCGGGGGTCAAAGAGTTTCATAAAACGTTCTTGGTGGAAAAAAATGTGAGTGAAAGATCCCGCTGAATCGAATTGGGTCCATGAATCTAAGAAATAGTGGGAATTCTTGATCTCTCTCAATATCTCTCTCAATTCGAAGATCCAGGATTTGAATTGATGTCCTTTCATTGATTCCTCCTAAAGATTTCATTTCAATTGGAATTTGGTTATTCACGATGTACGATGACGATGATCTCTGTTAAGCATCCATGGCTGAATGGTTAAAGCGCCCAACTCATAATTGGCAAATTCGTAGGTTCAATTCCTGCTGGATGCACGCCAATGGGAACGTCCAATAAGTCTATTGGAATTGGCTCTGTATCAATGGAATTTCATCATCCATACATAACGAATTGGTATGGTATATTCATACCATAACATATGAAGAGTAAGAACTCGAATTCTTATCGATACTGGAACTCATAGGGAAGAAAATGGATTTATGGATGGAATCAAATATGCAGTCTTTACAGAAAAAAGTATTCGGTTATTGGGGAACAATCAATATACTTCTAATGTCGAATCAGGATCAACTAGGACCGAAATAAAGCATTGGGTCGAACTCTTCTTTGGTGTCAAGGTAATAGCTATGAATAGTCATCGACTCCCGGGAAAGGGTAGAAGAATGGGGACTGGGACCTATTATGGGACATACAATGCATTACAGACGTATGATCATTACGCTTCAACCGGGTTATTCTATTCCACCTCTTATAGCGAAAAGAACTTAAATCAAAATACTTAATAACACGGCGATACATTTATACAAAACTTCTACCCCGAGCACACGCAATGGAGCCGTAGACAGTCAAGTGAAATCCAATCCACGAAATAATTTGATCTATGGACAGCATCGTTGTGGTAAAGGTCGTAATGCCAGAGGAATCATTACCGCAGGGCATAGAGGGGGGGGTCATAAGCGTCTATACCGTAAAATTGATTTTCGACGGAATGAAAAAGACATATCTGGTAGAATCGTAACCATAGAATACGACCCCTAATCGAAATGCATACATTTGTCTCATACACTATGGGGATGGTGAGAAGAGATATATTTTACATCCCAGAGGGGCTATAATTGGAGATACCATTGTTTCTGGTACAGAGGTTCCTATATCGATGGGAAATGCCCTACCTTTGAGTGCGGTTTGAACTATTGATTTACGTAATTGGAAGTAACCAATTAGGTTTACGACGAAACCTAGAAATCGATCACTTTTGAGTACCTCTACGGGATAGACCTCAACAGAAAACTGAAGAGTAACGGCAGCAAGTGATTGAGTTCAGTAGTTCCTCATATCAAATTATTGACTCTCGAGATATGGTAATATGGAGAAGACAAAATTGTTTGAAGCACGGACAGAACCGGAAGCGCCCCTTGTTTCAAAGAGGAGGGGGACGGGTTATTCACATTTCATTTGATGGTCAGAGGCGAATTGAAAGCTAAGCAGTGGTAATTCTAAAGATCCCCCGGGGGAAAAATAGAGATGTCTCCTACGTTACCCGTAATATGTGGAAGTATCGACGTAATTTCATAGAGTCATTCGGTCTGAATGCTACATGAAGAACATAAGCCAGATGACGGAACGGGGAGACCTAGGATGTATAAGATCCTAACATGAGTGATTAAGATCCTAACATGAGTGATTAAGATCCTAACATGAGCGATTCGGCAGATTTGAATTCCTATATATCCACTCATGTGGTACTTCATCATACGATTCATATAAGATCCATCTGTCTAGATATCATCATATACATCCAGAAAGCCGTATGCTTTGGAAGAAGCTTGTACGGTTTGGGAAGGGGTTTTTTTTGATCAAAAAGAAGAATCTACTTCAACCGATATGCCCTTAGGCACGGCCATACATAACATAGAAATAACACTTGGAAAGGGTGGACAATTAGCTAGAGCAGCAGGTGCTGTAGCGAAACTGATTGCAAAAGAAGGTAAATCGGCCACATTAAGATTACCATCTGGGGAGGTCCGTTTGATATCCAAAAACTGCTCAGCAACAGTCGGACAAGTGGGTAATGTTGGTGTGAACCAGAAAAGTTTGGGTAGAGCCGGATCTAAGTGTTGGCTAGGTAAGCGTCCTGTAGTAAGAGGAGTAGTTATGAACCCTGTGGACCATCCCCACGGGGGCGGGGAAGGGAGGGCCCCCAATTGGTAGAAAAAAACCCACAACCCCTTGGGGTTATCCTGCGCTTGGAAGAAGAACTAGGAAAAAGAAAAAATATAGTGATATTTTTTTTCTTCGCCGCCGTAAATAAGAAGATAGGAGGGCGAACGACGGGAATTGAACCCGCGCATGGTGGATTCACAATCCACTGCCTTGATCCACTTGGCTACATCCGCCCCTGCCCTTTCTTTAACTAAAAAAAAAAAAGGAGTAATCCGCTGTGGCGCGTTCACTAACACTAAAAAAAAATCCTTTTGTAGCTAATCATTTATTAAGAAAAATTGAGAAGCTGAACACGAAGGAGAAAAAAGAAATAATAGTAACTTGGTCCCGGTCGTCTACCATTATACCCACAATGATCGGCCATACAATCGCTATTCATAATGGAAAGGAACATTTACCTATTTATATAACAGATCGTATGGTGGGTCACAAATTGGGAGAATTCGCACCTACTCTTACTTTCCGGGGACACGCGAGAAACGATAATAAATCTCGTCGTTAATGAAGTAAAAAGGGTGCTCATCATTCAGTGTTGGGAGGTAAACCTTATGGCAGGTGTGCGGAGGACTAGCAACCAAACGTATAAGAAAAAGAGTAATAAGATCAAGAGTAGACAAGTGCAAGCTTTAGCTAAACATAGATATATATGTATGTCTGCTCACAAAACACGAAGAGTCATTGATCAAATTCGCGGACGTTCTTATGAAGAAACACTTATGCTACTGGAACTCATGCCTTATCGAGCATCCTATCCTATTTTAAAATTGCTTTATTCTGCAGCAGCAAATGCTAGTCATAATATGGGTTTCAACGAAGCAGATTTATACATTAGTAAAGCGGAAGTCAATGAGGGTGCTATCATGAAAAGGTTAAAACCCCGAGCTCGAGGACGTAGTTATCCAATAAAAAAACCCACCTGTCATATAACAATTGTATTGAAAAATACTACTGAGAACTTTACTAATGAAGCCTAAGGGTTGAAGGGTTTAAGGGTGGTATAATAGAAAGATATTAAAAGGAGAAAGAGAGAGAAAAAGAGAGATGGGAAAAAAAATAAATCCACTTGGTTTCCGACTTGGTACAAATCAGAATCATCGTTCCCTTTGGTTCGCACGACCAAAAAAGTTATTCGAGGGATCTCCAGGAAGATGAAAAAATAAGGGATTGTATCAAGAATTATGTACAAAAAAAATAGGAGAATATCCCTCAGGTTTCGAAGGAATTGCACACATAGAGATTCAAAAAAAAAATCGATCTGATCCAGGTCATAATCCATATTGGATTCCCAAATTTGTTAATCGAGGGTCGAACACGAGGAATCCATGAATTACAGACCGATGTAAAGAAAGGATTTCATTCTGTAAACCGGAGACTTAACATTGCTATCACAAGAGTTACAAAACCTTATGGGAAGCCTAATATTCTTGCGGAATACATAGCTCTACAATTAAAGAATAGAGTTTCATTTCGAAAGGCAATGAAAAGGGCTATTGAATTAACTGAGCAAGCAGATACAAAAGGAATTCAAGTGCAAATTGGAGGGCGTATTGATGGAAAAGAAATTGCGCGTGTCGAATGGGTCAGAGAGGGTAGGGTTCCCTACAAACCATTCGAGCTAAAATTGATCATTGTTCCTACCCAGTTCGAACTATCTATGGGGTATTAGGCATTAAAATTTGGATATTTGTGGATGAGCAATAATGGACCTTTCATTTCTTTGCCATTCTATCCGACAATATAAATGAAAAAGAGTTTCATCAGTCTTTTTACCTTGAATCAAAATGAGCAATTCTGATTCTTTCTAATTCTTAATTCTATAGGGTTGAATAAAAATTCAATTGACCATTTGGTAGAATTGCTATGCTTAGTGTGTGACTCGTTGGTTTTTTCTTTAGAGTTGGGATTAAAAAAAAAAAAAAAACAATACAATAATACGCAGACTGATCCCCAACTAATAACTATAGAACTAATAACCTACTCATTGCTTCGTATTATCGGGATCCAAGAAATCAGTCACTATATGATGTGACGATCGTATAGTTGTAGCAACTGAAATATTTTTCTTTTCCACATAATGGAAAAATCAAGCTGATTATGGGTTGAAAATAAAAAAAAAAGAGAGATGTGGGTAAATGGAAAGATGAGAGAAAGAGAGCAGGAGAATCTCAATGATATAGAATTCCAATATGTATGGCCTATGAATCATCTTATAAAAAGCAGTGTAATAAAGCATTAATGTGGATTCGCCCATAATTCGATGAATCCGATTCGGTTCATATTTAAAATGATAATAAATAATAAAATAATAAGGAGCCTTAAGTCAATAGAGACTGAGAAGATTGACTCTGGAACGGATTTAATTGGAAGCTCCATTGCATATAGTTCAGGCCTAGCCATTAACGAAGAAGCTATGGGAACGACGGAACCTGTGACTGCAGAAGATTCTATTGCAAATGAATCCTAATTATTCATTGGGTGGGATGGCGAAATTGACCAGTAACCAATTGATTTATTCCGGGAAGTCGTGGGTTAACCCTGCCCTAGGAATGGGGCCCCGGATGACAGAGTAAATATTCGCCCGCGAAAGAAACACTTATTGGATTGCAAAATTTTTTGCTATTCAGTAAAGGTCAAAACAAGGATTCGGTATAAAAATGAAAGGCATTTTCCACGAAATAAACGTCCTATATCCTATAAAAAAATCGATATCGATAGATATATATCTAGCTATATATACAATACAAGATATACGGATTCCCGCGTATAACAAACAGATTAAATTAAATATCAAAAAATCCCACGATTTTTTGTAATATTCATGCAATATTCATTATTCATTAAATAATGTGCATCGAATATTATTGAATCGTTTCATTCGCGAGGAGCTGGATGAGAAGAAACTCTCATGTCCGGTTCTGTAGTAGAGATGGAACTGAGAAACAACCATCAACTATAACCCCAAAAGAACCAGATTCCGTAAACAACATAGAGGAAGAATGAAGGGAATCTCTTATCGAGGCAATCATATTTGTTTTGGTAGATATGCTCTTCAGGCACTTGAACCCTCTTGGATTACATCTAGACAAATAGAAGCAGGGCGGCGAGCAATGACACGATATGCGCGCCGCGGTGGAAAAATATGGGTACGTATATTTCCCGACAAGCCTGTTACCCTAAGACCCACAGAAACACGTATGGGTTCCGGGAAGGGATCTCCCGAATATTGGGTATCCGTCGTTAAACCGGGTAGAATACTTTATGAAATGGGCGGAGTATCAGAAACTGTAGCTAGAGCAGCTATGTCAATAGCTGCATCCAAAATGCCTATACGAGCTCAATTCATTATTGCGGGATAGGGGTGTGGAAACAAAGGGCTATTTGTGAGGAGAAATACAATCGCAGATTTTTTTATTTCTGGACAAACAATATTTCTTTCTTTTTTCCTTCGCCCTTTGCATTGAAAGAGCTGATAAAAAAAAAAATGATAATGATATGATTCAAACTCAGACCCATTTGAATGTGGCAGACAACAGCGGAGCTCGGGAATTGATGTGTATTCGAATCTTAGGAGCTAGTAATCGCCGATATGCTCATATTGGTGACGTTATTGTTGCTGTAATCAAAGAAGCAGTGCCAAATATGCCTCTCCAAAGATCCGAAGTAATTAGAGCTGTAATTGTACGTACATGTAAAGAACTCAAACGCGACAACGGCATGATAATACGATATGATGACAATGCAGCAGTTGTCATTGATCAGGAAGGAAATCCAAAAGGAACTCGAGTTTTTGGAGCGATCGCTCGGGAACTGAGACAGTTGAATTTCACTAAAATAGTATCATTAGCTCCTGAGGTATTATAAAAAAATACCAGTAGATGAGAGCGGGATCGGAATATCCATGATTATAGGGTACCCGAAATAGATTAATTAGTATAGATTATGTCTTATGCATATACCTTTAATATAATATTTCATAAAAAAAGTAGAACATGTTGATTATATCAAAACAAAGAGGCACCAATAATTATAGTTCATCATGGGTAGGGACACTATTGCCGATATAATAACTTCGATAAGGAATGCTGATATGAATAAAAAGGGAACGGTTCGAATAGCATCTACTAATATCACCGAAAACATTGTTAGAATACTTCTACGAGAAGGTTTTATTGAAAACGTTAGGAAACATCGAGAAGACAATAAACATTTCTTGGTTTCAACCCTGCGACATAGAAGGAATAGGAAAGGAGCATATAGAAATATTTTTAAGCGTATCAGCCGCCCTGGTTTACGAATATATTCCAACTATCAACGAATTCCTAGGGTTTTGGGCGGAATGGGGATTGTCATTCTTTCGACTTCACGAGGGATAATGACGGATCGAGAGGCTCGACTAAAAAGGATTGGAGGAGAAATTTTGTGTTATATATGGTAATCCCGCTGATATCCCGTAACTTACTATTTGTGAAAAAGAAAGGAAAGGCAGGTTGTTTAATATCACTTCTCCTCCATTAGTTGCTACTTCAAGGGGGTTACCGGGAATGAAAGAACAAAAATTGATTCATGAGGGTTTAATTACTGAATCACTTCCCAATGGTATGTTCCGGGTTCGTTTAGATAATGAGGATCTGATTCTAGGTTATGTTTCGGGGAGGATCCGACGTAGTTTTATACGGATATTACCCGGAGATAGAGTCAAAATCGAAGTAAGTCGTTATGATTCAACCAGGGGACGTATAATTTATAGACTTCGCAACAAAGATTCGAACAATTAGGCGCCTCTTGAAACATTCCTTTCATGGGGTGCGGATACAATTAGAGGTTCAAAATTCTCAAGAGACTTATTTTCTTCCAAGGAGTGGATTCGGTTTTAAGTTAAGGAATGACAAATATGAAAATAAGGGCTTCTGTTCGGAAAATTTGTGAAAAATGTCGATTGATCCGTAGGCGGGGACGAATTATAGTAATTTGTTCCAACCCGAGACATAAACAGAGACAGGGGTAAAGGGGTAATCCTTTTAAAAGGGGATTCTCTAAAGGACCTGATGTACAAAAAAAGGATCTGTTTTGACATGAAATGGATATATCCGTATATCTCTGACTCATATTTATGAGAATGATAAAATATGACAAAACCTATACCAAGAATTGGTTCACGTAGGAGTGGACGTATTGGTTCACGTAAGACTGGACGTAGAATACCAAAAGGAGTTATTCATGTTCAAGCGAGTTTCAACAATACCATTGTAACTGTTACAGATGTACGAGGTCGGGTGGTTTCTTGGTCCTCCGCGGGCACTTGTGGATTCAAGGGCACAAGAAGAGGGACACCATTTGCTGCTCAAACCGCAGCAGGAAATGCTATTCGTACAGTGGTGGATCAGGGTATGCAACGAGCAGAAGTCATGATAAAGGGTCCTGGTCTCGGAAGAGATGCAGCATTACGAGCTATTCGTAGAAGCGGTATACTATTAAGTTTCGTACGTGACGTAACCCCTATGCCACATAATGGATGTAGACCCCCTAAAAAAAGACGTGTGTAAAAATAAAAAAAAGAATTGAACCCCTTTTTTTTTAATTTCAAGAGAAATAAATGATTCAGAAATCTGATCAAATAATATTAGTATGGTTCGAGAAGAAGTAGCAGTATCCACTCGAACATTACGGTGGAAGTGTGTTGAATCAAGAGTAGACAGTAAGCGCCTTCATTATGCGCGTTTCATGCTGTTCCCGCTTATGAAGGGTCAAGCAGATATGATAGGTATCGCGATGCGAAGGGCTCTACTTGGGGAAATAGAAGGAGCATGTATCACACGTGCAAAATCCGATAAGGTACCGCATGAATATTCTATGATAGCCGGTATTGAAGAATCTGTACATGAAATTTTCATGAATTTAAAAGAAATTGTATTGAGAAGTAATCTGTATGGAACTCTCGACGCATCTATTTGCGTCAGGGGTCCTAGATATGTAACTGCTCAAGATATCATCTCACCACCCTCCGTGGAAATAGTTGATACTACACAACATATAGCTAGCCTGACAGAGCCAATTGATTTGTGTATTGAATTAAAAATCGAGAGGAATCGCGGATATCGTATGAAAACCCCATCTAACTATCAAGATGGAAGTTACCCTATGGATGCTGTATTCATGCCTGTTCGAAATGTGAATCATAGTATTCATTCTTATGGGAATGGGAACGAGAAACAAGAGATACTTTTCCTCGAAATATGGACAAATGGGAGTTTAACCCCTAAAGAAGCACTTCACGAAGCTTCCCGTAATTTGATTGATTTATTTATTCCTTTTTTACACGCGGAGGAACGGGACACTCATTTAGAGGACAATCAAAACAGGGTGACTTTACCCCTTTTTCCCTTTGATGATGGGTTGGCTAATATAAGGAAAAACAAAAAGGGAAATGCATTGAAATGTATTTTTATTGACCAATTAGAATTGCCTCCCAGGACTTATAATTGTCTTAAAAGGTCCAATATACATACATTATTGGACCTTTTGAGTAATAGTCAAGAAGATCTTATGAGAATTGAGCATTTTCGCATAGAAGATGTAAAAAAAATATGGGACATTTTACAGAAACATTTCGAAATTTATTTACCTAAGAAAAAGTTTTAAATCCATTGGAATTAGTTCATTTTTACTAAAAAAAAATGGTTTTGAATCTTTAGCACGATCCGTATATTTGGAATGTATCCATAATGAAATTTAAGAGATGTATCTAGGGGAGATTCGCTCTGAAACGACTATTCCCTAGATACATACGTTATGGTATTTTTTTTTATTTTATTTCACGGTTAAATCCATTTATTTAAAAAAGACCTAAAGTTAGAGATTTATCAATAGGTAATGTTGCTCCAATACCTAACCAAAGAGCTACTGCGGTGCCGATCAAAAAAACGGTTGTAGCTACTGGACGACGAAATGGGTTTTGGAATTTATTAACATTCTCCAAAAAAGGTACTGTCAATAATCCCACCGGTACTGAAACCATTAAAAGAACACCCAACAGCTTATTGGGTACTGTACGGAGTATTTGAAATACGGGAAAGAAATACCATTCGGGTAATATTTCCAAGGGAGTTGCAAATGGATCCGCGGGTTCACCAATCATTGACGGTTCTAGAACCGCTAGACCTACGGTACATGCAATAGTACCTAGAATAACTACTGGAAAAATATATAAAAGATCGTTAGGCCATGCGGGTTCGCCATAATAATTATGGCCCATCCCTTTAGCCAATTTAGCTCTTAATACAGGATCATTTAAATCAGGTTTCTTTGTTATTGGGATAGGTGAATTTTTATGGATCCATCCCCCGAGGGAACCGGACATGATAATTTTTCATCATCCGGCTCGAGCAAGAGTCAAAGGAAAAACTGGATCCATAAAAAATCGATATGTGATCCACACATATATGACTCTACATAAAAAAAGATTTATCGGATTCCATTTTTCCGAGTTGCAACTAGCCATTGCAAGGAATTCAGTTCTTACAGGTAAATGCTCAATACCCAAGTGGGCTTGCAAATTTGATCATGATCAAGTGCTTTTTGGATGGTCTCATGCCTTGTGATTTGTGTTTATCCCCACGATATATAGAGCCTTCTTAACGTTACATACAAAGGATTTACTTGTTACTAATAAAGTCTAGCCTTGCTCTTCCTTAGATCCCTTGTTTCACTCCGATAGTATCATAGATCGGGATCGATGCACAGGAAATGAATGCGTTTCCATACTATAAGTAAATAGATAGAACGTAATCTGGTTTATTTCACATTACTTATTCTACCGGATCTTACGGAGCCTGTTCATGCGCAACATGATTAGGGTCTGATCATAGAAAAGATTCTCCTCAAACGAACCAGCCTATCCTGTGTAAGGGGGCTTACACGTTGGTTGGAATAGAGACACATTTGGTTGTGAATTCCAATGTGGCAGATAAAATCATATATCCGCACGGCCAAATCGATAGTTCAAGTCACACACTCCCATAATCCATCTCTCTTCGGGGAATCCACTTCAACTACTCGTATCAAATTAAAGAATACTTTTGGGTTAGTTGAGGGAAAATTTCCAACTAAAATGTCTTATTTTTTTTTTCAATAATCCATATTTGTAGCAATGAAATACTATAGTTCCTCGCCGAAACGAAATGATATATGATCAATTACAAATATCTATAGTATGTCTTCTCTATAAAGGACCTGAAATACCTTGCTTACGTATCATTGGGAAGTGCATTAACATAAATACGGTAGTAAGAAGAGGTAATACAAAAGTGTGTAAACTATAAAAACGGGTCAAAGTGGATTGACCCACACTAGCACTTCCACGTAATAGCTCTACCAAAGGCGAACCTATTACAGGAATCGCTTCAGGTACGCCTGTCACGATTTTGACTGCCCAATAACCAATTTGGTCCCAAGGTAAGGAATAACCAGTTACACCAAAAGATGCAGTCAATACAGCCAAAACCACACCCGTAACCCAAGTTAATTCGCGAGGTTTTTTAAATCCACCTGTGAGATAGACACGAAATACGTGCAGGATCATCATTAGAACCATCATACTTGCTGACCATCGATGCACTGATCGGATTAACCAACCAAAGTTGGCTTCAGTCATTATGTATTGAACAGAGGCAAAAGCCTCCGTAACGGTCGGACGATAGTAAAAAGTCATAGCAAAACCCGTAGCCACTTGTACTAAAAAACAAGTAAGTGTGATCCCCCCTAGACAATAAAATATGTTGACATGAGGAGGAACATATTTACTAGTTATATCATCGGCAATCGCCTGAATCTCGAGACGTTCCTCGAACCAATCATATACTTTATTGAGATAGGTAAACCGACGGACCCCCCTAAGAACCGTATATGAAAATTTCATCTCGTACGGCTCAAGCGGAAACACCAAAATACTGGTTAAAACAGATATGTAATAGAAAGTTTGAAACTTATTAATAACTTGGTTCAAACATCTCTGAGGGTATGAAGGAACCAAAATCCGAAATCCCCCCTTTTTGATGATAATGCTAAAATCTCAAGTGGGCTCATCCGTCTTTATATTGATCGTTACAGGCCTCTTGAATTTTCTCTTCCCCCTTTTTTTTTATTTGATTTGTTGTTTGTGCGTCATTTTTTTTACTATTGATAGGAATTCTCTTGTTGAGACCCTATGATTTGATTGAAACCTCAGATTCATACTAGAACCACGATGATTCGCCCTAAAGCTAAGCCCAAAGGTTCTCTGAGTAAGAACCATTTGATCATCACTTACTTAATGAATGAATGTTATGACTAAAAATCCAGAGAAAGATTTGTCCCTCGGTCAAAGTCAAAATAAACACGATTCGGAAAGAGAAAAAATCGTTCGATTTCTGAAATACCTCTTTGAAAATTTTTGGAGTAGGAGTCCGGTCGCGAGGTCTGAATAGTAGGTATGAATCATAGTTCAAATATTTCTCTTGAGCTATTCCATGTATTCCGTGCTCCAGATACTCGAATAAATATCCGACGGGGCAGAACCATCTCCATTGAGATGAGATGACAGACCCATTTCTGCACTATCAATAGGATCAATTATAACAAGTCACACACTCATATTCCGGAACTACCGAAACAACGAAATTCCGCGGTCGAACTACCAGAATGGTCCAGAAATCCGAGTCCTAAGTGATTCATTTTTGATTCAAAAGCTAGGACTTCGTTGTTCTTGTGGGCCTAACTCATTGAAATTCCATCCAGTAAAACGGAAGAATTATAAATCTCCAAAATAATAGATAGGAATATCGCAAATAGAGCCATTGCGACACCCATTAAGGGGGTAGTTCCCCATCCAGGAGCTACTTTACCATATTCCGAATTCAATGGTTTCAATAAATCCCCTGTAAGAGTTCTTCTTGGCCCAGATCTAGAACTGTCCTCAACGGTTTGTGTAACCATAAATCCTATTGCATTGGTTGAGATCTGTTGACTTTGTATACTATTCCGTTGTAAATAAACGATCTTGTCGTAACGTGGATCCACCATATCGTGGTCTTGAAATTTTCTAATAATGGAAACAGCAACCTTAGTCGCCATCTCTATATCCGGTTCACTTGTAAGCTTTACTGGGTATGCCTTATATACCGCTTTTGGGCAGCCCTCTCAACAACTAAGAGATCCGTTCGAGGAACACGGAGACTAGTTGAAATGATGAACCTCCCCTATTAGTTGGGAGGCTCATTACTTCAATTGAGATAATGAAAAATCATTTCATCTTTTTAGTCGAAATCCTAGGCGGGTCTCGAAAAAAGATAGCGAAAAAAATTATCCCTAGAGTCGAAATTAACAGGAATGTATAAACCAATGCTTCCATAGATTCGATCGTGGTTTACAATTATAGCTTCCACACCTGTGCATTTGGGATCATTTCCCAGACAAGGAAAGGGTAATATTTAAAGAAAAGCAATAATGAAAATACAAATTTCTCCGGTACCCCGCCTATACCTATGCTAAAAAAAAAAAAATAGAGGCGAATGATGCCAGACCAGAACAACGTTGTATCAAACTACTTGTCTCCTTGTAGTTGGATCCCCAAGTTTTTGGAATGCCCCAAATTCGACTTGAGCATCCAAATCTGGGTCAATCCCAGCAAAAACATCTCTGAACAAGGTTCTAGCACCGTGCCAAATGTGTCCGAAAAAGAAGAGCAAAGCAAACGAAGCATGTCCAAAAGTGAACCAACCCCTTGGACTGCTACGAAAAACGCCATCAGATTTCAAAGTAGCACGATCTAATTCAAAAATTTCCCCCAATTGCGCACGTCTAGCATATTTTTTCACAGTAGCGGGATCACTATAGCTGATTCCATTGAGTTCGCCACCATAGAACTCAACAGTTACGCCTACTTGTTCGACACTATATTTTGATTCTGCCCTTCTAAAAGGAACATCGGCTCGCACAATTCCGTCTCCGTCTACCAAAACGACTGGAAATGTTTCAAAAAAAGTAGGCATACGGCGTACAAAAAGCTCATGCCCCTCTTTATCTCTAAAGACGGGGTGCCCTAACCACCCAACAGCTATTCCATCCCCGTTGTCCATTGAGCCTGCTCGGAATAATCCCCCTTTCGCCGGATTATTACCGATGTAATCATAAAAAGCTAATTTTTCGGGAACTTTAGACCAAGCTTCTGATAAACTCAGATTTTCGGCTAGTCCGGTGCCAACTCTTCGATATATTTCTTGTTGGAAGTACCCCTGATCCCATTGATAACGGGTGGGCCCAAATAATTCGACAGGGGTAGTTGCTGAACCATACCACATAGTTCCAGCAACTACAAAAGCTGCAAAAAAGACAGCAGCGATACTACTGGAAAGGACAGTTTCAATATTACCCATACGTAATCCTTTGTATAGTCGTTGGGGCGGGCGGACACTAAGATGGAATAGGCCCGCTAATATGCCCAATGTCCCCGCTGCAATATGATGGGAGGCTATTCCCCCCGGAACAAAAGGATCAAAACCTTCTGCCCCCCACGCTGGATTTACAGGTTGTACTTTTCCGGTTAGGCCATAGGGGTCGGACACCCATATTCCAGGACCATACAAGCCTGTTACATGAAATGCACCAAAACCAAAGCAAGCCAACCCTGAGAGAAATAAATGAATTCCAAAGATCTTGGGCAAATCCAAGGAGGGTTTTCCCGTACGTTCATCACAGAAGATTTCTAGGTCCCAATACACCCAATGCCAGATGGCTGCTAAGAAGCACAAGCCGGAAAACACAATATGTGCCCCGGCCACACCTTCGTAACTCCAAATACCCGGATTCGCTACAGTTCCTCCTGTGATACTCCAACCACCCCATGAATTGGTTATTCCTAAACGAGTCATGAAGGGTATAACGAACATACCCTGTCTCCACATTGGATCAAGAACGGGGTCAGAGGGATCAAAAACCGCTAATTCATATAGGGCCATCGAGCCGGCCCAACCAGCAACTAGAGCTGTATGCATTATATGGACAGAAAGTAAGCGACCGGGATCATTCAATACGACGGTATGAACACGATACCAAGGCAAACCCATGGAAATACCCCTTTTTTATCAAAGATAAATGGACACTATGTGACTTTATCGCATTGGAAAAGACTATGCTATGGCCCTCCGCCTTTCAGTGGATTATCTCGAGGCAAGGGTTAATATTTATTCCCTTCCATTGGAAATAATTGAACAATTCAATTCTGTTCGTAGGAACAAAGAGAAACAAATCTATTCTATACCCGATAAGTACCAATACGCAATGGGGGGGGGCTGGTCCCATTTTTTTTTGAGCAAATGCATAGAGACTTGTTCATCATTCGAATGACCCATTCGTAATAATTTTTTTTTCCGTTATTCATTCTGTCTTACTCCATGAACCCTCCAATCTATGGATAAAATCCAATAAACGTTTTTAAAAATAAACGAAAATATTAGGAAGGTGAGAAAGCCATTGTTACGTTTCCACATCAAAGTAAAATATAGTACTTAGTGCTTTTTTTTAACTTAATGCCCATTGGTGTTCCAAAAGTGCCTTTTCGGAATCCTGGAGAGGAAGATGCAGTTTGGGTTGACGTATAGTGCGACTTGTCAGACATATTGGGTCATATGGGATTTCCCCGTTCTCTCCCCCGATCGAGATACCCCCTGTTTTGCCCAAGAAAGATTGATTGAATCGTTAATAATAATTAGAATTCGAATTCGGAGCGTGAAGCGCAATTAGATCAATTTTTTTGTTGGTTTGGGGATCAAAATTATATCAATTAATCCGTATTATCAACTAGAATAATTTATGGTTAGGTTGGACCAATAAGAAGTATCCAGGCTCCGTTCAGGAAATACCAAATTGGGAATCTACGGATAATTACCGCTTGTATCATAACGGATTCTTATTATATTTATATTATACCATAACATAATGTATAATATAAGTGATCTTAAACTGCCAATCAATAAAGTAATATGATGAATACATCAAATATCTGGTATTGGTGGAAGGCATGAAACCGGCCGAATTGAAAAAAAAAAAAAACAAGTCGTAGCAAAAGCAAAAAGAAGTGGTACTGGGATTATTTGTACTATATGTGCAAATAGAATTCGGGCAGATTTTTACCCGGAGTAGAGCATAAACCTAAAAGAATTGAGGAGGCCCGTTTAGGAACAAGAAAATAACATCGCGATTCGAATCTCGATGAAACCAATACATCAATGAGAGGTTAGTTCGATAAGTTCAATGAATTCTTTTTTTTTTTTATTATAGGTTAAAATTCTTATAGGTTAAAGGGAAGCGATTCAAAACTCATGTTTCTTAAAAATGGAAGAAAAAGCCTCTTCGTTTAGTTAGGAAAAAACTTTTTTTTTACGAAAAAACAAAAACAAAGAGGGCTGGAATCGACACATTGATTCTTTTTTTTTTTTTTGTTTCGCCATTTTTTGAACCGTATGCATCTAAAGGCGCGTGTGCGGTTCCGAAGGAAATTTTGTCCTAATCAACCGACTTCATCGAGAAAGATTACTTTTTTTAGGGCAAGAGATTGATAGCGAGATCTCAAATCAAATTGTAGGTCTCATGATATATCTCAGTATAGAGGATGCGACCAGGGATCTTTATTTGTTTATAAACTCTCCCGGCGGGTGGGTAATCCCCGGAATAGCTATTTATGACACTATGCAATTTGTGTCACCAGATGTACATACAATATGCATGGGATTAGCCGCTTCAATGGGATCTTTTATCCTGGTCGGAGGAGAAATTACCAAACGTCTAGCATTCCCTCACGCTTGGCGCCAATGAGTTTTTTTTTTATTTGAGAGAAAACATAAGACTATGCCTTCGCTATACGGAATATAAATAATAAGTAATAATAGCATGGCACCTCGAGCTCGATATTAACAAACCATTATTTCATTTTTTTTCCATAACATGAGATTCCGTATCGAGATAGTAGTATGAAACAAAGGTTATTTCCCGATTTCATCTTCTGTATCGGAGGTCTGTTTCAGCGTCACAAACAAATCCTTTTTTGCTTCTACACCAGAAGTCTCTTTCCGATATTTAGGTTATGAAAGAGTACGAAAGAAAAAAAAATTTAACTTATTTGATCCGATCAGAAAGATACTTTGGGATTGCAGAATCACAGACGAGATAAAAAAAAATATAAAGCAACGGAACCATCATAGTATTTTTGGCTCCTCCGAAAGGAAGGATGGTAAATGGAGCATTCAACGATCTGGATCTGATGGATCTTATTTGTCTCTTTCTTCAATGGAAGGGAAAAGGAAATTCCATTTAGGAGCCGTATGCAATGCACAAAAAAATATGCCTGTACGGTTGTTCAATTCTATCTTTTTCCTCTTGCTTGTTATTCTTTATCCTACCCCTTCATGCGATCGCGCGAGATAGGGGAACCATTCATTATGTTATTATATCGCCAGGGTTATGATCCACCAACCTGCTAGCTCTTTTTATGAGGCATCAACAGGAGAATTTATCCTGGAAGCGGAAGAACTACTAAGACTACGCGAAACCCTCACAAGGGTTTATGTACAAAGAACGGGAAAACCCTTATGGGTTATATCCGAAGACATGGAAAGGGATGTTTTTATGTCAGCAACAGAAGCCCAAGCTCATGGCATTGTTGATCTTGTAGCGATCGAAAATAACGGGGGTTTCGCATAAAAATCCTAGATTCTATCTCGAACCATAATTAGAATGATCCGTAAGTTCATATTTTATGTTCTTACCCAGGTAAAAAATTAAGAAGTAATTCATCATGATCGGGTTAGGATCGATCTAAACCGGCTTTTGGATACGATGCAGCATGCCAACTATTAAACAACTTATTAGAAATACAAGACAGCCAATCCGCAATGTTACGAAATCCCCTGCTCTTCGAGGATGTCCTCAGCGTCGAGGAATATGTACTAGGGTGTATGTGCGACGCGTTCAGATCATGGGCTGGAACAAATGAGACAATTTTTCCAGTATCAATGACCAGTACCAACGAATAGGATGGAATGGAGACGAACTCAATTCACTATCTAAAAATAGTGATCTATCATATACCTATATTGTGTTATTGTGTATGGTATGGTATGGAATTTATGGTTTCCATTGGTGCAAATCCAATCACCTCAATTTGAGATGAAAAGCAATTCCCCATTGGTAGCAAGTGGTATCCATTAAGCGGGGAAATTGAATTTTAAAAACAGAATAATTCTGTTCCTACTCTTGCAAGAACGGACTAACAGGGTCAGCTACCTAGCCAACCTTCACAACTAAATGCCGTCACTGTATGGATAGATCTCGTTGTGAAAAGACCTATTACTGTATAATTCATGGGTAGAGCCAAAGAGTGTGAACTGTACAAGTTACCAAAACATTGATTAAATGAGTAAGGGGCTCCGGTGTATAGAGAGGACCTCACCGTTTAAGAAGTAACCATAGAAACGATGGAAACCACTATTTCTATTTTATTTCTATTTTATTTATTTATCCATTTACTACGTATTTATTACTATTTATTTGATACTTAATATCGGTCAAATTTTGTATTTTAATATCGGTCAAAAATATTTTTTATTTTATTTTGGGGCGAAATGCAAATGCCTGGAAGAAATAAAAAATCGTGGTTGGGAAGGTCATAGTAGCAAAAGCCATTGGAATTTTTATTTTATACATCGGAAGAATCCGTTTTGTTATTAATTAAACTAGAAGAGGGGAAAAGAATGACTGAAAGAAAAGAAATCAATTAGTTATTCATCAAAGTTTTATTTGATTCAATGACCAGAGTTAGACGAGGATATATAGCTCGGAGACGTCGATCAAAAATGCGTTTATTTGCATCAACCTTTCGAGGGGCTCATTCAAGACTTACTCGAACTATTATGCAACAGAAAATGAGAGCTTTGGTTTCTACTCATCGGGATAGAGGCCGGCAAAAGAGAGATTTTCGTCGTTTGTGGATCACTCGGATAAACGCGGTAACCCGCGAGGATAGGGTATCCCATAGTTATAGTAGATTTATACACGATCTGCGCAAGAGACAGTTGCTTCTTAACCGTAAAATACTTGCACAAATAGCTATATCAAATAAGAATTGTCTTTACATGATTTCTAATGAAATCCTCAAATAAGGAGATTTAAGGAATTCGACGGAATGATTTAAACGGAGTTCCCCGGAGAATGAACTCCGGGAAGATAGAATCGAAATTCATATGATAACAGTAGGAATGAATAAACACGCTTCAATAATAAAAAAAAGATTTCTCCCCCCCCCATTATTTTTTCTTTTTTTCTTATGACGCGACAATCTAATCTCTCGGCTTTTCCAACAAAACATCAATCGGAGTTTGAGTTCCAATTCGAGTTTTTATTCAATTCGGGTGGTGGGTCTACTTATTTCTGCTTCTAGGGCCGGTAGTTCTAGGGAACTACTCGGCTCTCTCAAATTGTTTCTCATTATTAAGAAAAGGTAATGAAGATAAAATGCGAGCTTGTTTTATAGCGATAGTAATTAATCTTTGTTGTTTCAAAGTCAATCTGTTCACTCTTCTAGATAATATTTTTCCTTGTTCACTAATAAATTGACTAATTAAGCTCATGTTTCTATAATCAATTCGATCCCCCGATCCAATTGGGGGCAAACGCCTACGAAAAGATCGCTTGGATTTACGAAAGGGTCGCTTGGATTTATCCATGGTTTATTTCTTATCTCTAAAATCCTAGTTTATTTCTTCATTCATTTCGGATCCGACCGAAAGAGGACTTGATTTGTTTATTTTATATTATTTTTATATTATAATAATATAATATATGTATATGTTTATTTTCATTTTTATAATTTAAAATATTTATTTTAATATTATATTAATTATATATTAATTATATTATTAATTAAATTAAATTATTTAATTCGATTTTTTTTATTTATTTATTATTTATATTTTTTAGCTTCTTCCTGTTACTTGGAAAAGGGGCACTGATGTTCTGCTCAATCTATTTCTTTATCTCCCCATGAATCGTATGCTTGTAACAATAAGGACAGAATTTTCTCAATTCCAATCGACTAGGTGTATTGTTTCGATTTTTTTGAGTAATATATCTGGAAATGCCCCTCGATTTTTTATCGAAACCCTTTCGGGCACAACTGGTACATTCCAAAATAACTCTTACCCTGGCTTCTTTACTCTTGGCCATGAACCTCCTTTGGATTTTGGATTCACTCAACTCTTCCATTTTCGATCCGAATCCAATAAGAAGAAAGGAACAAAAAAATGGAAGTTGCTAACTTGAAATCCAATTATGAAAGATTTCGTTTCAATCAATAGAGTAATCATAAAATAAGTAATACGATTTTTTCTAACTATCAACTATTCTCTAATCCCAGTATTTCATTTAATATAATATATTGTATGGTCTCGAACCCCCTGGATCCATATTTCTAGTTCGGCTCTCCCCCTATTAATTCTATCCTGAACCCAAGTTTCGCTGGGATTCATTCAATCCACTTTTATTCTTTTTCTTTCCTTCCTATACTAAAACTAAAAAAATGAAAACGGGAGAAATTAGTCACAGTCATAGAGAGTTTATTCTATCTCTAATCTTTTTCTTCTTTATCCCTTCCCATGTCAATAACTAGAATTAAAAAAAGGGGAATACCAACGCATCGGGGAATAAACGATTGATCTCTATCAATAGACCCGCTAAAGACCCGAACCATAAAGTACTTAGCACAGGTGCCACGGAGAGATATGTCTTTAGATCTCGCATTGAAAATCCTCCTTCTTTATTGTAATACAATTATTACCAGATAGATGATATATAACTCTATTATAACTATAGTTATATAGTTAAAGATCACTTGTATTTGTACGTAGAACCCCTAAAAATGGATATGTAGAATGATCCGGTAGATGAATTGTTCCTAAAATCGAAAAAGATGACCCCCTTCTTTTCTTCCTGAGCATTACCAATAAATATTCATTTACTTATACGTTAGGTTTCATCTGTATATAATTCTCTTATTATATGAGACCAAAAAGAAGAAATGGCAAGATAAATTCTCTTGTATATAGATATAGGAAATAACGATGTGGAAAACAAGACAGGTATTCTCTACAATGACGAATGACGAATGACGCTGTATAATAATGGAAAGGGATGTAGCGCAGCTTGGTAGCGCGTTTGTTTTGGGTACAAAATGTCACGGGTTCAAATCCTGTCATCCCTACCGATTACTTCTCTTACGGGCAGTAATGATGGATCAATTTGGATCGACAAAAATTTGGGGCATAATCCTTCATTTTC